>NC_052330.1:23026800-23326800 GCF_016432855.1 Salvelinus namaycush | reverse complement strand
CTTACCTGGTTGTATGCTCCCCGTCGCCTGACCAGTGCGGGGAGGTGGAATAACCCGCACCGGGCTATGTAGGCGAACCGGGGACACCATGCGTAAGGCTGGTGCCATGTAAGCCGGCCCAAGGAGACGTACTGGTGGCCAGATATGTAGAGCCGGCTTCATGGCACTTGGCTCAATGCTCAATCTAGCCCTACCAGTGCGGGGAGGTGGAATAACCCGCACCGGGCTATGCACACGTACAGGAGACACCGTGGGCTCTACTGCGTAACACGTGGTCTGCCCGTACTCCCGCTCTCCACGGTTAGCCTGGGAAGTGGGCGCAGGTCTCCTACCTGCCCTAGACCCACTACCTCTTAGCCCCCCCCCAAGAAATTTTTGGGTTGTACTTGCGGGCTTTTCAGGCTTCCGTGCTAGACGCGTCCCCTCATAACGCCGGTTCCTCTCTCCGGTTTCCTCCGCTCTCCGAGCTGCCTCCAGCTGTTCCCATGGGCGGCGATTCACTCCAACCTTAGCCCATGGTCCTTTTCCTTCCATGATTTCCTCCCAAGACCAGAAATCCTGCTTCGTGCGCTGTCCGTTAACCCGCTGCTTGATCCGGGTTTGGTGGGTGATTCTGTAACGATAGTCGTCATATTCCTCCTCCTCAGACGAGGAGAGGAGAGAGGGATCGGAAGACCAATTTGCAGCGAGGTATGATGACATAATGAACTTTATTAACAAGACGAAACTAAACACACGAAGAACACTTGATAATTTTACAAAACAACAAAAACGAATGTAGACTGACCTAAACCATAAGAACTTACATATAACACGAAGCACGTAGGAACAGGTACAGACTAATAACAAACGAACGAACAAACGCTACAGTCCCGTGTGGTGCGCAGACACAGACACGGACGACAATCACCCACAAACAAACAGTGAGAACAACCTACCTTAATATGACTCTCAATCAGAGGAAACGTCAAACACCTGCCTCTAATTGAGAGCCATACCAGGCAACCCAAAACCAACATAGAAACAGAAAACATAGACTGCCCACCCAAAACTCACGCCCTGACCAATAAACACATACCAAACAACAGAAAACAGGTCAGGAACGTGACAGTGTCAAACTTTTGACTGGTACTGTATATGTATATATAATATATATACACACATTAAAATATAAAAAACACAGTCATGCTAAGCAAAAATAAAACATCACAAATCCCCCAGAAAAGCAGTCCAAAAATAAATCTCCAATCAATACTTTAAATATCCCAAACGACACCAAAATATCAAGATGAAATGTATTTTGAATTTTGTTCCAGCAATACGGTGCATTAAAACAGATTTCATTGGCTCAGAGGAGACCCTAGGAACCTCAAGAGTTCCTGAGTTCCATCAATCCTGTGAACATGTTAGGCAACTCAGGCGCATGTGGCAAATACAATTTGATTTGATTTGATTTGACCAGGGATGAAATGTTCACAGTAGTCTCTGAAGGTGGTAGCCGCCAATCAGTTTCCCCGCATATCGGAAATTGATAGACACCATTCTAGCCAGCATAACAACAGCAAGGAGAGAATGGTGACTTATTCAATGTGATTAAATGCTGGGGCCCAATTTTCCCTCAAATAACTGTTCTACTGTATTTAGATCTACAATCCATGAGACTTATGAAAAAAACATGCAGGGCTTGACCTGTTTATCCACTTGTGCTTCAGACAAGGAGGTGACTGAATATGTTGTTGTCTTGTTTGATGCATGAAACAAATAAATAAAATACATTATTATTCCCATACCATTATTACAGAGAATAAGACAAATTATGCTACCCTCTGCCTATTGGCTACTTAGCTTTTTCAAGCCTGCCTCAAAATACAACACTGCCCCTTTAAGATTAAAAAAAGCTCTTTACCTGACTCACTTTTCGAAGATGTCTAGAAATGTACACATTTTGTGCTCTTGTAGGAAGAAATCCCTCGCCTATTGCTGACTACAAAATTATCTATAACTGGGCTAATAACTCACTAACTAGCAAAGGATATGAACAAAATGTACACATGAGGCTACATCCAGCTCTTGCTTTGATCCCTAAACAAGCGCATCTACTCACGACCGCTCATGCTGTAAACACAGTTCAGTTCAAAGTAAATGGCACAGATCCATATATGTCAATGGTCTATTGGCATATACAGTGCATTTGGGAAGTATTCAGACCCTTCACTTTTTCTACATTTGTTTTACGTTACAGCCTTATTCGAAAATTTATTTAAAAATGTTTTTCCATCAATCTACACACAGTAGCCAATAATAACAAAGTGAAAACAGGCTTAAAAAACAAAAAAACAACAGAAATACATTATTTACATAAGTATTCAGACCACAGGAGGTTGGTGGCACCTTAATTGGGGAGGACGGGCTTGTGGTAATGGCTGGAGCGAAATATGTGGAGATGGGAGAAACTTCCAGAAGGATAACCATCTCTGCAGCACTCCACCAATCAGGCCTTTATGGTGAAGTGGCCAGATGGAAGGCACATTACAGCCTGCTTGGAGTTTGCCAAAAGGCACCTAAAGGACTCTCAGACCATGAGAAACAAGATTATCTGGTCTGATGAAACCAAGATTAAACTCTATGGCCTGAATGCCAGGCGTCACATATGGAGGATACCTAGGAAAGATGAACGGAGAAAAGTACAGAGAGATCCTTAATGAAAACCTGCTCCAGAGCACACAGGACCTCAGGCTGGGGTAAAGGTTCACCTTCCAACAGGACAACAACCCTAAGCACACAGCCAAGACAACGCAGGAGTGGCTTCGGGACAAGTCTCTGAATGTTCTTGAGTTGCCCAGCCTGAGCCCGGACTTGAACCCGATCAAACATCTCTGGAGAAACCTGAAAATAGCTGTACAGCGATGCTCCCCAACCAACCTGACAGAGCTTGAGAGGATCTGCAGAGAAGAATTGGAGAAACTCCCCAAATACAGGTGTGCCAAGCTTGTAGCGTCATACCCAAGAAGATTCGAGGCTGTAATCGCTGACAAAGGTGCTTCAACAAAGTACTGAGTAAAGGGTCTAAATACTTATATAAATGTGATATTTCCAGAGTTTTTTTAATATAAATTTGCCAAAAAATCTACAGAAAAATAATATTTGTAATTATGGGATATTGTGTGTAGATTGATGAGGGGGGAAAAAACGATTTAATCAATTTTATAATAAGGCTGTAACGTAACAAAATGTTGAAAAAGTCAAGGGGTCTGAATACTTTCGGAATGCACTGTAGGCCTACTGCAGCTCTGATTGGTTATGAGGCACCAGTACAGTCTGTGTAGAGTATGGGGGCTGAGTAGTGCTTGTCAATGCAATAGATGTCACGACTCCCACCGAAGGTGGCTTCCCTGCATGTTCGGGCAGCGCTCGGCGGTCGTCGTCGCTGGTCTACTAGCCGCCACCGATCCCTTTTTCCTTTTCTGTTTGTTTGGTCTTATTGGTTGCACCTGTCTCTTATTTTGTTTCGTGATTCATGTCTATTTAAGCCTGTTTGGCCCGCCTATTTCGTGCGTGATTGTTTTTCTGTTCGTCAGGTTGTTCGTGGTCCTGTCCGTTTGCGCCCTGTGTTGGGTTGTACTATTTTCTGTCGATTTTCGCCCGTTGTTTTGGGCGTTTGTTTTGGGATTCCTAATAAAGTCGGTTTCCCCAGTATCCTATGCTCTCTGCATCTGACTCTGCACCCACCACTCCTGGCGTTTGTGACAATAGAATCATACTCTGATGCGTTCTGCCTACATCTAAATCTCTTGCATAGTTCGGTTTGTTTCGGTATGTTGCATTAAAAGTGGCTAATATTGCATTGATTCAATAACAATTGCCACAGTAAAGGGAAACGTTGATAGTGTTAACAGGGACATCTCTAGAAAGTTGAGTGAAGTTCAATCTCCTGCTTCTCTCCTGGGCTGATATTTCTTCTGTGCGGCAGTCCTGGGAGATGTGCAACAGTCTTGGGCTACTGCGTGTATGCGCATGCAAGCAGCTTAGAGGGAACATTGCTGGGGCCCATCAAAACAGCGTGTTACCAGTATGATAGCCAGGAGAGAAGCACCTTGGAGGGGATGTAGTTTCCAGTACAGACAGGTGGAAGCTGGGAGGGTGGCAAGCGCTACACCGGGCGCGGGAGAGTCCAAAAGAGTACATCCAAGTGGAGTTCAAGTTTGGCAGTAGTCCAAAAGCATCCAAGGCATAATGTCAAGTGGAAGGATGAAAGCAGCAGTAGGCAGCTGTCTGCTCACATAATGCCCCAGTGCAAGTAGGCGTCAAGAGTTTCAGCAAACCTGTTTTGTATGTCTCCTTGCAATATTTCAATATTGTCTGTGTTCACAGCCAGATGAAACAAAGGTAAATGGAGACTAAAATCCACGAAAAGCTTTTCAGCTACAAACACTGATCAGACAAAAAAAAGACATGCTTGCTGCCATTTACTGACCCCTCAAACACACACATACTCACACACACACACGCACTGTTAAACTTAACTTTTAAACACTTTGTAAGAAGAGTTGTATTGTACAGATATAATTTATTTGTACTGTAATACTTAAATGAAGGATGGACTCCTACTGCTCCCCAATTATAGAAGACTTAACATATCATCAATATTTAACTGACCTCTCTTTTAACCAAAAAAGAGAATGAATAGCCTGATGATAGAGTATAATGATCTAGAGAGAGCACTCTTAGCCCTGTTCTCTCTGAGGCAGCAAGGAGGGAGCTAAACTTTCCAGAGCGACAGCGTTCCCCAATACCAGGAGGGCACAAATCCCCACCGGCACCTCACCCACGGGGGACTCAGGGGCAAGGCGGGGGAGTCAGGAGTTGTGAAAGACAATTGACAAACCTGTGAAAATTTAATCAGGCCCATGAATTAATCAATAAGAGGAGAAGTGTAAATGAAGCTCCTAAATGCAGGCCGGAGGGAGGCCCAATCAGCCCAATGCCCCCGTGCCGCAACACACCTTGCTGCTTCTATACGGCACTTCCTGAATTAATCATTTCTTGAAGGTCCAGGGCCGATGATCTCAAGGCCGAGCTGGAGAACACGTGAGAAGCTCAGCTGACGGTCTGAATATTTACAATGTGAAAACAGATCACTTAGCATATTCACCTGGCCAGCCACGCATCAGTGCCCATCATTCCTGTGCTGCCTGATGCATTTCTTATGGCAGCCAATTTAGGGGAGAGAGTCTGTATGTCAATATCATGTAATGAAGCGTCATAAACAGCTATTTTGATTGCTCTGTACAGGAGGGTGTTGAGGCTTCATTGTTAGGTTCCTGGCTCCTTGGAAGAGGAGGAGAAGGGTGTGTATATCTCTCTTTCCTACCATATGATTTCCTATACATTAGATGAGTTCCTTAACATTAGAGCGTTAGTTTGTAATTACAGTCTACATTACAATGGTTCATTCATAGACATGGAGCCATGGGAGGCTGTTAGCTTCTGTCAGTACCTCGTCAGTGGAGTGAGATTGTCTGGTTGAATAGGCTTCATTATTATGTTGCACTGTACTGTGCTATACTGTACAGTACTATACTGTACTATACTGTGCAATGTTGTACAGTACTATACTGTCCCTTAGTTTTCTGTATTTTCTCATGCTTTGTGTTTTGTTTGGACCCCAGGAAGAGTAGCTGCTGCTTCTTCAGCAGCTAATGGGGATCCAAATAAAAAATCATAAAATCACACTGTACTATACTGTACTGTACTATACTGTACTATAATGTACTGTACTATACTGTGGGGGGTATCCAAATGTTGAATTAATTCACCTGGAAAATGGACTACAAGTCTGAATATAGCAATACAATCCCACAAGGAACTTAAAATGTGTCTTGGAGGAAGAAGGTTAACTTCATTTCGGGTTCCACTCCGACACTTAGAGGGAGCGAGATTTCGTCATCTCTGTGTAATCTACATCCACACATATTTGGGTTTACTTTTCTAGGTGTAAACATGTGAAATTGAAAATGCGAAGGCAACGTGGCGTGGTAATTGGCAATGCCAGGTTCGGCTAAAGCTGCTGGAACTATGCCCACATCAAATTGAAAAGCATGGTGGTGGAGAGCGAGAGAGAGCGAGAGAGAGCGAGCAAGACAAAGAGGAGAGGGAGATCCTGTATCTGGCAAAGCACAACTTTGCTTATCATTGGAGTGTTTGAAAGAGAGACAGAGAAGGAAAGAAATTAAAGGCGAGAGAGAGAATGTGAGAGACACACACACACACAGAAGAAATGGAGTCTTATAGCTGGCAGACCATTCACATTTTAGTCATTTAGCAGGCACTCTTATCCAGAGCGACTTCCAATTTGTGCCAGACCAGTCCTTAGCTTGCCATTAGAGAGAGAGCATGGTTATGTGCAGGCAACAGCATCCTGCAGCAGCAGAAGCAGCAGTTGCATCCTGCAGCAGCAGTAGGACTAGCAGTAGCATCCTGTAGCAGTAGAATTAGCAGTAGGACTAGCAGTAGCATCCTGCAGCAGATGTAGCAGAAGCATCCTGGAGCAGCATCATCAGTAGCATCAGTAGCAACAGCAGCAGTAGCATCCTGAAGCAGCAGTGGAGTAGCAGCAGCAGTAGTAGTTGCAGTAGTAGAAGTAGTAGCAGTAGCAGCAGTAGCAGCAGTAGAAGTAGCAGTAGTAAAAGAAGCAGCAGCAGCAGAAGTAGCAGCAGCAATAGAAGTAGCTTTATCAACAGTAGCAGTAGCATAAGCAGCATCAGTAGCAATAGTAGTCATAGCAACAGCAATAGCAACAGCAGCAGTAGAAGCAGTAGCAGTTGCAGGAGCAGCAGTAGTAGAAGCATTAGCAGAAGCAGAAGTAGCAGTAGTAGTATCAGCAGTAGCAGTACTAGTAGCAGCAGTAGTAAAAGAAGTAGAGATAGCAGTAGTTGTAGCAGCAGTAATAGCAGTAGCAACAGCAACAGCAGCAGCAGCAGTAGCGGAGATAGTAGTAGCAGCAGTAGTAGCAGTATAAGCAGTAGCAGAAGAGTAGCAGCAGCAGTAGTGGTAGCAGCAGTATCAGGGGCCGCAGTAGCAGTAGCAGCAGCAGTAGCATCAGTAGCAGCAACAGTAGAAGTAGCAGCAGTAGTAGCAGCAGCAGCCACAGCAGTAGTAGCATCCTGCAACAGCAGTAGAGTAGCAGCAGCGGTAGTAGTAGCAGTAGCAGTAGAAGTAGCAGTATCAGTATCAGCAGTAGGAGTAGAAGTAGCAGCAGATGCAGTAGTAGAGCAGCAGCAGCAGAAGAAGTAGAAATAGTAGCAGTAGCAGCAGTAGTAGTAGCAGTAGCAGTAGCAGCAGTAGCAACAGCAGTAGAGTGGCAGCAGCAGTAGTAGCAGTAGCAGTAGCAGTAGAAGTCGAAGTAGCAGTAGCAGCAGTAGCAGCAGTAGTAGTAGCAGCAGAAGCAGTAGTAGCAGTAGTAACAGCAGCAGGGGTAGCAGCAGCAGCAGTAACAGTAGTATAGTAAAATAATCAGCAGTAGCAGAAGTAGTACTGGCTGTAGCAGCAGCAGTAGAAGTAGCAATAGTAGCAGTAGCAGCAGTAGTAGAGGTAGTAGCAGTAGCAGAGGTAGCAACAGCAGTAGAGTAGCAGCAGAAGTAGTAGAAGTAGCAGTAGAAGTAGCAGTAGCAGCAGTAGTAGTAGCAGCAGTAGTAGTAGCAGCAGTAGCAGTAGTAACAGCAGCAGCAGCAGGAGTAGGAGTAGCAGCAGTAGCAATAGCAGCAGCAGTAGTAGCAGCAGTAGTAGTAACAGTAGAAGCAGCAATAGCAGCAGTAGCAAAAGCAGCAGAAGTAGCAGCAGTAGTAGCAGTAGCAGCAGTAGCAAAAGCAGCAGTAGCAATAGCAGAAGCAGCAGTAGTAGCAGAAGCAATAGTAGAAGTAGCAATAACAGCAGTAGCAGCAGCAGTAGCCTAAGCAGCAGCAGTAGCAGTAGCAGCAGTAGTAGTAGCAGCAGTAGCAGAAGCAGCAGTAGCAGAAGCAGCAGTAGCAGAAGCAGCACTGGCAGCATTAGCAGAATTAGCAGCAGTAGCAGTGGCAGTAGCAGCAGTAGCAGAAGCAGCAGTAGCAGAAGCAGTAGCAGTAGTAGCAGCAGTAGTAGTAACAGTAGAAGCAGCAATAGCAGCAGTAGCAAAAGCAGCAGAAGTAGCAGCAGCAATAGTAGAAGTAGCAATAACAGCAGTAGCAGCAGCAGTAGCATAAGCAGCAGCAGTAGTAGTAGCAGCAGTAGCAGAAGCAGCAGTAGCAGAAGCAGTAGCAGTAGTAGCAGCAGTAGTAGTAACAGTAGAAGCAGCAATAGCAGCAGTAGCAAAAGCAGCAGAAGTAGCAGCAGTAGTAGTAGTAGCAGCAGTAACAAAAGCAGCAGTAGCAATGGCAGAAGCAGCAGTAGTAGCAGCAGCAATAGTAGAATTAGCAATAACAGCAGTAGCAGCAGCAGTAGCAGTAGCAGCAGTAGTAGTAGCAGCAGTAGCAGAAGCAGCAGTAGCAGCATTAGCAGCAGTAGCAGTGGCAGTAGCAGCAGTAGCAGTAGCAGAAGCAGCAGTAGTAGTAGCAGAAGCAGCAGTAGCAGAAGCAGCAGCAGCAGTAGCAACAGCAGCAGTAGAAGTAGCAATAGCAGCAGTACTAGCAGCAGCAGCAGAAGTAGCAATAGCAGCAGTAGCAGTGGTAGGAGTAGCAGTAATAGCAGCAGTAGCAGTAGCTGTAGCAGCAGTAGTAGAAGCAGCAGCAGATACAGTAGCAGCAGCAGTAGTAGAAGTAGCAGTAGTAATAGCAGCAGTAGCAGCAGCAGCAGTAGTAGCATCAGTAGCAGCAGTAGTAACAGGAGTAGCAGTAGCAGCAGCAGTAGTAGAGAGGCAGCAGCAGTAGCAGCAGCAGCAGTAGTAGCAGAAATAGTAGTTGCAGCAGTAGCAGTAGCTGCAGAAATAGTAGTTGCAGTAGCAGCAGAAATAGTAGTAGCAGCAGTAGCAGCAGAAATAGTAGTTGCAGCAGTAGCAGTAGCAGCAGAAATAGTAGTAGCAGCAGTAGTAGCAGTAGCAACAGTAGAATCAGTAGTAGTAGTAGCAGTAGTAGCAGCAGCAGCAGTAGCAGCAGAAGTAGTATTAGCAGCAGTAGTAGCATTATAAGCAGTAGCAGAGGCAGAAGTAGCAGCAGCAGCAGTAGAACCAGTAGCATCAGCAGTAGAAGTAGAAGCAGTAGCAGCAGTAGTAGTTGCAGTAGAAGTAGCAGTAGAGGTGGCAGCAGCCCCAGCATCAATAGCAGTAGCAGCAGTAGCAATAGCAGAAGCAGCAGTAGTAGAAGTAGCAATAGCAGCAGTAGCATAAGCAGCAGCAGTAGCAGCAGTAGCAGCAGTAGTAGCAGTAGTAACAGCAGCAGGAGCAGGAGAAGCAGTAGCAGCAGTAGTAGTAACAGCAGTAGCAGCAGTAGTAGCAGCAGTAGCAGCAGCCGTAGCAGCAGTAGTAGCAGCAGGGTTGTAGTAGCAGCAGCAGGAGCAGGAGCAGGAGTAGCAGCAGCAGGAGCAGGAGTAGCAACAGCAGGAGCAGGAGTAGCAGCAGCATTAGTAGCAGTAGCAGAGGTAGTAGTAGCAGTAGCAGTGGTAGTAGTAGCAGCAGTAGCAGCAGTAGCAGCAGCCGTAGAAGCAGTAGTAGCAGCAGCAACAGCAGTAGCAGCAGCAGCAGTAGCAGTAGTAGCAGCAGAAATAGTAGTAGCAGCAGTAGCAGAAGAGTAGTAGCATGAGTAGTAGTAGCTATAGCCGTAGCAGCAGTAGCAGCAGTAGTAGCAGTAGTAACAGCAGCAGGAGCAGGAGAAGCAGTAGCAGCAGTAGTAGTAACAGCAGTAGCAGCAGTAGTAGCAGCAGTAGCAGCAGCCGTAGCAGCAGTAGTAGCAGCAGGGTTGTAGTAGCAGCAGCAGGAGCAGGAGCAGGAGTAGCAGCAGCAGGAGCAGGAGTAGCAACAGCAGGAGCAGGAGTAGCAGCAGCATTAGTAGCAGTAGCAGAGGTAGTAGTAGCAGTAGCAGTGGTAGTAGTAGCAGCAGTAGCAGCAGTAGCAGCAGCCGTAGAAGCAGTAGTAGCAGCAGCAACAGCAGTAGCAGCAGCAGCAGTAGCAGTAGTAGCAGCAGAAATAGTAGTAGCAGCAGTAGCAGAAGAGTAGTAGCATGAGTAGTAGTAGCTATAGCCGTAGCAACAGTAGAATCAGTAGCAGTAGTAGCACTAGCAGTAGCATTAGTAGCAGTAGCAGAGGCAGAAGTAGCAGTAGCAGCAGTAGCAGTAGCAGCAGCAGTAGAACCAGTAGCATCAGCAGTAGAAGTAGTAGCAGCAGCAGCAGCAGCAGTAGCAGCAGTATCAGCAGAAATAGTAGTGGCAACTGTAGTAGCAGTAGCAACAGTAGAATCAGTAGTAGCACTAGCAGTAGCATTAGTAACAGTAGCAGAGGCAGAAGTAGCAGTAGCAGCAGCAGCAGTAGCAGAAGCAGTAGAACCAGTAGCATCAGCAGAAGAATTAGAGGCAGTAGCAGCAGTAGTAGCAGCAGTAGAAGTAGCACTAGAAGTTGCAGCAGCCCCAGCATCAGTAGCAGTAGCAGTAGTTGTAGCAGCAGCAGTATCAGTAATAGAAGTAGAAGTAGCAGTAGCAGCAGTAGCAGACGCAGCAGTAGCAGTAGCAGCAGTGTAGTAGCAGAATCAGCAGTAGCAGAAGTAGTACTGGCAGTAGCAATAGCAGAAGCAGCAACAGCAGTAGCAGCAGCAATAGTAGAAGTAGCACTAGAAGTGGCAGCAGCCCCAGCATCAGTAGCAGTAGCAGTAGTTGTAGCAGCAGCAGTATCAGTAGTAGAAGTAGAAGTAGCAGTAGCAGCAGTAGCAGACGCAGCAGTAGCAGCAGTGTAGTAGCAGAATCAGCAGTAGCAGAAGTAGTACTGGCAGTAGCAGCAGCAGTAGCAATTGCAGAAGCAGCAACAGCAGTAGCAGCAGCAATAGTAGATGTAGCAGCAGTAGCAGCAGCAGCAGTAGAAGTAGCAATAGCAGCAGTAGCATAAGCAGCAGTAGTAGTAGCACCAGTATTAGTGGCAGCAGTAGTAGCAGTAGTAACAGCAGCAGCAGCAGTAGTAGTAGCAGCAGCAGAGGTAGTAGTAGCAGGACTAGCAGAAGCAGTAGCAGCGGTAGCAGCAGCAGTAACAGCAATGGTAGCAACAGCAATAGTAGCAGAAGTAGTAGCATCATCAGCAGCAGCAGTAGCAGTACTAGCAGCAGTAGCAGCAGCAGAAGTAGCAGTAGCATCCTGTAGCAACGTGGTCTCCTGGGTGTCTTTCCCATTATCTCATAGCCTGCACTCAGCAGAGCACAGTTATCGCTTCTCTCCACACCAGCAGCACAACCCAACGCCGATCCCAGACCCAGATTAGACAGGAAATCAAATGAGTCTGGGACTGTAGAGATGGATGGATGGGATGGGAGGGAGAGGGAGGGAGGGTAGAAGAGGAAGGGTTGGTTTGGGTTTTGCCTACAGTGACACAGATTTATCATGGTGGCTGGTACTGGAGAGATGGGTGGATGAGGGAGGAAGGAGGGGAAGATAGGGGTGGTTTTGGGTTTGTGCTGTGATACAGATTCATCATGGTAGCTGGGGCAGGAGAGATGGAGGGATGAGGAAGATAGAAAGGGAAGAGAGGGAGAGTGTAGATAAAGGGGGAGAGAGAGGAGATGGGTTGTGTACTATGACACATTCATCATGGTAGCTGG
The DNA here is from genome assembly GCF_016432855.1 of Salvelinus namaycush. NCBI lineage: Eukaryota > Metazoa > Chordata > Actinopteri > Salmoniformes > Salmonidae > Salvelinus > Salvelinus namaycush. The sequence goes on along the minus strand of NC_052330.1, from coordinate 23,315,038 downwards.
GGCAGGAGAGGTGAAGGAAAGGGAGGAGAGGAGGGGTGTGGGAAGGTAATCTGTGATACAGATTTATAATGGTGGTTTTGGATCTATGCTGGAGAGAGAGAGAAGCACTGAGAGATAGCATGGCACTACTTGATAGATCGGATCTGCTGGAGCCTGGTGATGTGGAATAGGCCTGGGGTGTACAGAAAATTACAATGGGGTATTTTGTATAATGTATTATGTATGAAAAGGTGGAGAACCTACCTGATATGACTATCAAAGATGCATCACTAAATAAAATATGTGCTTGTCAGTGCATACTGTGTAATATTTACAGCTTAAATATATGTGCAATGGTGTCTCTTAAAGTTGGTTGCCAACCACCATATAAAGTCCAAAGAAGACCTGTCTGGCTCAGGCGTTCCACCAGCGGAACTCCTCCCACATTCCACTGAAAAGGCAGAGCGCGAAATTCAAAATATATTTTTTAGAAATATTTAACTTTCACACATTAACAAGTCCAATACAGCAAATGAAAGATACACATCTTGTGAATCCAGTCAACATGTCCGATTTTTTAAAATGTTTTACAGCGAAAACACCACATATATTTATGTTAGCTCACCACCAAATACAAAAAAGGACAGACATTTTTCACAGCACAGGTAGCATGCACAAAGCCAACCTAACTAACCAAGAACCAACCAAACTAACCAACAAACAACTTCATCAGATGACAGTCTTATAACATGTTATTCAATAAATCTATGTTTTGTTCGAAAAATGTGCATATTTCAGGTATAAATCATAGTTTACATTGCAGCTACAATCAGAAATTGCACCGAAAGCAGACAGAATAATTACAGACACCAACGTCAAATACCTAAATACTCATCATAAAACATTTCTGAAAAATCGATGGTGTACAGCAAATTAAAGACAAACATCTTGTGAATCCAGCCAATATTTCCGATTTTTTAAGTGTTTTACAGCGAAAACACAATATAGCATTATATTAGCTTACTACAATAGCCTACCACACTACCGCATTCATTCATCAAGGCACGTTAGCGATAGCAATAGGCACGATAGCGAATAAACCAGCAAAATATATATCATTTTTGACTAACCTTGATAAGCTTCATCAGACGACAGTCCTATAACATCAGGTTATACATACACTTATGTTGTGTTCGAAAATGTGCATATTTAGAGCTGAAATCAGTGGTTATACATTGTGCTAACGTTGTGCTAACGTAGCATCTTTTTCCCACAACGTCCGGATATTTTTCGGACACTTTTTCTGACACACATATTCTGACCAAATAACTATTCATAAACATAACTAAAAAATACTTGTTGTATAGGAAATGATAGATACACTAGTTCTTAATGCAATCGCCGTGTTAGAATTCTAAAAATAACTTCATTACGACATCCAGCTTAGGTATAGCGACAGAGTACCCAATAGCTGGGCGCAAACGACTAGTTCACATGTACGACAGATATATGAAATAACATCATAGAATGGGTCCTACTTTTGCTGATCTTCCATCAGAATGTTGTACAAGGGGTCCTTTGTCGGGAACAATCGTTGTTTGGTTTTAGAACGGCCTTTTTCCCTCTCGATTTAGCAAGCACACTTGCCAAGTGGCACGAATCTCTCCATCGTCAACAAACGGAAGAGAACGGAACACGGCAAAACTCCCGAAAAAATTTCAATAATCTGATTAAACTATATTGAAAAAACATACTTTACGATGATATTGTCACATGTATCAAATAAAATCAAAGCCGGAGATATTAGTCGTCCATAACGTCAGCTTATCAGAAGGCAAATCCAGGTCCCTCCTCGCGCTCTCCAGAAAACAGGAAACTGGTGACACGTCATGCCAAGAGCTATAATTCGAGCCCAGATCAAGTTACACACTCAATTTCTTCTTTCACTGCTTGTCGACATCTAGTGGAAGACGTATGAAGTGCATCTAAACTAATAAATATCAAGGACTTTAATAGGCAGCCCCTAGAACAGTGCATCAATTTCAGATTTTCCACTTCCTATCAGGAAGTTTGCTGCAAAAGGAGTTCTGTTTTACTCACAGATATAATTCAAACGGTTTTAGAAACTAGAGAGTGTTTTCTATCCAATAGTAATAATAATATGCATATTGTACGAGCAAGAATTGAGTACGAGGCCGTTTAAATTGGGCACGATTTTCCCCCAAAGTGAAAACAGCGCCCTCTGTCCTCAACAGGATAAGAAGCCTGACGGAGAAGAGATTACTAGAAACGAAATCCGTTTACCCATAATTTACCCTTTTATCTGTGGATTAATTGTCGGAGTATTTGTGCATTTCAGGTAAAACAACCCAATGTTTATATCCCAGGACAAATTAGCTAGCAACAGCAACCTAGCTAGCTAAATTGCCATAAATGTTTAATGTTTTCGATCTGTCCCCAAGTTAATATAGTTGGTTCAGAGTTAGTTTTGATATTTCAACCTGCGTGTCCTGATCGTGTCTGGTGTGGGTAGACAAAATCAACATGCGCGTGATCGATCATGCGTGCTGCCTGGTCAGCATGTTATGGGGAGACAAAGAAGGAGGGGGATCGGAAGTAGGGTTTAATGGGGGGAACCTGGTTACCGAAATTAGAAATACATTATTTATATGAACAGCATGGCGTGAAATAGAACTGTTCAATTATATGCAATGTCTAAATCTGGCTTCTTTACGGCATCTGCATGATTAATTAACACTCAGGGTGGGGAGAGACAGCCCATCTCGGTATGGAGCGCAGTTCACCATTCATGTGTAGTTTCACGTCTACTCCTGCTCCCCCGCTCCTGTGACCACCGGTCCTGGAGACCCACATTGCGCACAGCTGGCAACCATCATTGCGCACACCTGCTCCCCATCATTGAGCACACCTGGACTTCATCACCACCCTGATTACTCTCCCTTCATTTAGCCTTCAGTGAGTCTCAGTCATCAGGCAGTATTGGTTTTGGTTACGTTCAGTACGCTTCTCTTGTTTTGTATTAGCTTCATGATGATGATGATGATGATGGATGATTAAACTCACCTGTTGCCTGACTCCCTGCGTATACGTTGCAGAATACTGCCTCTTCAAAAATGGTTAGTTCCGTTCTCAGGACGGTGGTTCCTAGTCCCCTGGCTGATGTCGTCTCCCACAACACCCCTCTGCCTCCCTTTGGACATCGCACGAAGCCCTGCCTTTGCCATCAGATCCCTCCTGGACTTCTGACGTCGTGGGGGTTGGCTCCAGTACCTTGTGGACTGGGAGGGGTACGGTCTAGGAGTGGTGTTGGGTTCCAGTAGACAACATTTTGGTTCCACATCATCTGAGAATTCCACCTTCGCCACCCGGATCAACCCGCTCCTCACCCTCAGGGCTGTCCCCCTGGCTGGCGTCATCCTGCGATTAGAGGGGAGGGGTGTACTGTCACTGATTACTCTCCCTTCATTTAGCCCTCAGTAAGCCTTAGTCATCAGCCAGTATTGGTTTTGGTTAAGTTCAATACACTTCTCCTGTTTTGTTTTAGCTTCATGATTATTATTAAACTCACCTTCTGCAACTGATTCCTGACTCAAATCAAATCAAATTTGATTTGTGACATGCGCCGAATACAACAGGTGTAGACATTACAGTGAAATGCTTACTTACAAGCCCTTAACCAACAATGCAGTTTTAAGAAAATTCCACCAAAAAAGTATGAGATAAGAATAACAAATAATGAAAGAACAGCAGTAAATAACAATAGCGGGGCTAAATACAGGGGTACCGGTACAGAATCAAGGTGCGGGGGCACCGGTGCCGCGTTAATTGAAGTAATATGTACATGTAGGTAAAGTGACAATGCATAGATAATAACAGAGTAGCAGCAGTGTAGAAGAGGTAGCCATTTGAATAGTTGTTCAGGAGTCTTATGTCTTGGGGGTAGAAGCTGTTTAGAGGCCTCTTGGAACTAGACTTGGCGCTCCGGTACCGCTTGCCATGCAGTAGCAGAGAGAACAGTTTATGACTATGGTGGCCGGAGTCTTTGACAATTTTTAGGGCCTTCCTCTGAAACCGCCTGGTCCAGGTCCTGGATGGCAGGAAGCTTGGCCCCAGTGTCTACTGGGCTGTACGCACTACCCTCTTTACTGCCTTGCGGTCGGAAGCAGAACAGTTGCCATACCAGGCAGTGATGCAACCCGTCAGGATGCACTTGATGGTGCAGCTGTAAAACCTTTTGAGGATCTGAGGACCCATACCAAATCTTTTTAGTCTCCTGAGGGGGAATAGGTTTTGTTGTGCCCTCTTCACGACTGTCTTGGTGTGCATGGACCATATTAGTTTGTTGGTGATGTGGACGCCAAGGAGCTTGAAGCTCTCAACCTGCTCCATTGCAGCCCCGTCGATGAGAATGTGGGCGTGCTCGGTCCTCCTTTTCCTGTAGTCCACAATCATCTCTTTTTTCTTGATCACGTTGAGGGAGAGGTTTCTGTCCTTGCACCACATGGTCAGGTCTCTGACCTCCTCCCTATAAGCTGTCTCATCGTTTTCGGTGATCAGGCCTACCACTGTTGTGTTATCAGCAAACTTAATGATGGTGTTGGAGTCATGCCTGGCCGTGCAGTCATGAGTGAACATGGAGTTAACCTCTCTAGGGTATGTGGGACGGTAGCGTCTCACCTCGTCAACAGCCAGTGAAACTGCAGGGCGCCAAATTCAAAACAACAGAAATCCCATAATTAAAATTCCTCAAACATACATGTATTTTACACCATTTTAAATATACACTTGTTGTAAATCCAGCCACAGTGTCCGATTTCAAAAAGGCTTTACAACGAAAGCAAACCAAACGATTATGTTAGGTCAGAGCCAAGTCACAGAAAAACACAGCCATTTTTCCAGCCAAAGAGAGGAGTCACAAAAGCAGAAATATAGATAAAATTAATCACTAACCTTTGATGATCTTCGTCAGATGACACTCATAGGACTTCATGTTACACAATACATGTATGTTTTGTTCGGTAAAGTTCATATTTATAAAAAAATCTGAGTTTACATTGGCGCATTATGTTCAGTAGTTCCAAAACATCCGGTGATTTTGCAGAGAGCCACATCAATTTACAGAAATAGTCATCATAAATGTTGATGAAAATACAAGTGTTATACATGGAATTTTAGATCCACTTCTCCTTAATGCAACCGCTGTGTCAGATTTCAAAAAAACTTTACGGAAAAGGAAACCATGCAATAATCTGAGTACGGCGCTCAGACGACAAATCAACCCAAAGACATATCCGCCATGTTGGAGTAAACAGAAGTCAGAAATAGCATTATAAATATTCACTTACCTTTGATGATCTTCATCAGAATGCACTCCCAGGAATCCCAGTTCCACAATAAATGTTTGTTTTGTTCGATAATGTCCATCATTTATGTCCAAATTCCTCCTTGTTGTTCGCGAGTTCAGTACACAATCTAAACTCACGACGCGCGGGCCGGTCCAGGCAAAAGTTCAGACGAAAAGTCATATTACAGTCCGTAGAAACATGTCAAACTAAGTATAGAATCAATCTTTAGGGTGTTTTTAACATAAATCTTCAACAATGTTCCAACCGGAGAATTCCTTTGTCTTCAGAAATGCGTTGGAACAGAGCTCGCTCTCACGTGAACGCGCATGGTCAGCGCATGTTCAGCTCATGGCAGACCTTACTCAATCCCCTCTCATTCGGCCCCACTTCACAGTAGAAGCATCAAACAAGGTTCCAAAGACTGTTGACATCTAGTGGAAGCCTTAGGAAGTGCAACATTACCCCTTTCCACTGTATCTTGGATAAGCAAAGAGTTGAAAAACTAAAAACCTCAGATTTCCCACTTCCTGGTTGGATTTTTTATCAGGATTTCGCCTGCCATATGAGTTATGTTATACTCACAGACATCATTCAAACAGTTTTAGAAACTTCAGAGTGTTTTCTATCCAAATCTACCAATAATATGCATATCTTAGCATCTGGGCCTGAGTAGCAGGCAGTTTACTCTGGGCACGCTTTTCATCCAGACGTGAAAATACTGCCCCCTACCCCAAAGAAGTTAAGGAGGTGACTGAGAACGCACCCCTGAGGGGCCCCTGTGTTGAGGATCAGCGTGGCGGATGTGTTGTTACCTACCCTTACCACCTGGGGGCAGCCCATCAGGAAGTCCAGGGTCCAATTGCAGAGGGAGGTGTTTAGTCCCAGGGTCCTTAGCTTAGTGATGAGCTTTGGGGGTACAATGGTTTTGAACGCTGAGCTGTAGTCAATGAATAGCATTCTCACATAGGTGTTACTTTGTCCAGGTGTGAAAGGGCAGTGTGGAGTGAAATACAGATTGCATCATCTGTGGATCGGTTAGTGCGGTATGCAAATTGGAGTGGGTCTAGGGTTTCTGGGATAATGGTGTTGATGTGCGCAATGACCAGTCTTTCAAAACATGTCATGGTTACAGATGAGTACTGCAGGTTGGTAGTCATTTGGGCAGGTTACCTTAGTGTTCTTGGGCACAGGGACTATGATGGTCTGCTTGAAACATGTTGGTATTACAGGTATTACAGAAAATGTCAGTGAAGACACTTGCCAGTTGGTCAGCGCATGCTCGCAGTACACGTCCTGGCAATCTGTCTGTGAATGTGAATGTTGACCTGTTTAAAGGTCTTACTCACATCGGCTGCGGAGAGCATGATCACACAGTCGTCCGGATAGAATTATGGTCAGATTTGACAAATGGAGGGCGAGGGAGAGCTTTGTACCCATCTCTGTGTGTGGACTAGAATTTTTTTAGGTTTAAACTGATTTAAGTTTCCCTGCATTAAAGTCCCTGTGTAAGCATTTACATGTAGACCTATCATCTCATCATGCTAACTTTTTTTTTCTTGTGACAGGTATGCCTACAATCGTTGCAGCATAGCCTATGCTAGATTAATATATATTTTCTTTATTTATAAAGGCCGAATGGTTATCTAATTTATCCATCTCCATCTGGCTTTCAGGGGTCACCTTGTTATTTAATTGCAAAGATATTTTAATTTTTTTTTGCAGATGCAGTGTTTTTATTTTTTTTTATTATTTTTTTGCATTTTCCAATTAACAACATTCAAGACAAACGTGAAAAGATATTAGACAACAATAGGACAAAGTGACAGTAACAGATGAGCGTAACAAAGAAAGAAAAAATAAAACAAATTATAATTATATATACAAACATACAATAAAAAAATATATAATGAGACATTGGATCATATGGTCACCTGCCGTAGGCTACATATTATACATTACGTGTGAAACATTATATAAGGATAATATAGAGATTCATTCAATGTGATGTGGGGGGAGATTCTCCATATAGTCAATAAAAGGTTGCCAAATTCTGTAAAATGTATTTAACTTATTCCTCAAGCGGTAAGTAATTTTCTCCAGTGGGATACAACTATTAACTTCTGAAAGCCACATTGCAACTGGCAGGGGGGAATCCAATTTCCATTTCAAGGCGATACATTTCTTGGCAATCGTTAGCAATATTTCTGTTAGCTTTAAAGTATGGCTTTGCCTAAGATTGGTGTTAGTAAAGTTGCCCAGTAGACAGACCTCCGGGTCTAAAGGGAATGCAACCCCATGAATTGAGGATATGGTATCGCATACCCCCTGCTAGAAACCGTGTAGTTTTGAACACTGCCAAGTGGAATGGAGGAATGTTCCTTCATCTGAGCCACATCTAAAACATAGGGAGGAGATATCAGGGTTGAACTTGTGCAGTCTAGATGGGGTGATATAGAGCTGATGGAGGAAATTAAACTGGATCAGTCTGTATCTGGAGTTCAATGTGGATGTAACACCATCCCTGCATAGGTCACTCCATAGACCCTTATCAAGATCAATACCCAGATCTTTTTCCCATCTAAGTCGGGGTTTATCTAGCCCAGGCAGTGTTAGTCCTGACATAAGAGCATCGTAAACACGGGAAATGGTCTTGACCAGTGGTTGGTCTGCGTGGCAGAGTTGTTCAATAGGTGACATCTTAGGTAGGTTCCATTGTCCCTTGAGAGACACCCTAATAAAGTTTCGTAGTTGTAGGTAGCTAAAGAAGTCCCTGTTAGGCAAGTGGTATTTCTGTTTCAGCTGATCAAAAGACATAAGAACTCCCTCCTCGTAACAATGTTCCAGAAGAGTGATCCCCTTATCAGACCATGGTCTAAAGTTACTATTCTGGAAAAACATAGGAATCAATCTATTGTTCCATAAAGGGGTTTTAGGGGAAAGGAATCCCCCTCGTCTGAACAGCTCATGCAGTTTGCACCATGCCAGGACAGAATGTATGATTAAAGGGTTGTCTGTGATGGTTTTTATAGATTTTCTGTCCCATTTGTAAAACAATTCTGCCCCAGTGTCATCATTTACCTCAAGCTTTCAATGTTCAACCATGAGGGAGAGGGACTCTTGTCAAACCTCTGAGCCAGAAACCTAGACTGTGCTGCCCAGTAGTACATTCTAAAATTGGGGAGGTTTAAGCCCCCTTGACTGTAATCCAGGGTCAGTTTATCCAGGCCAACCCTAGGGGTTTTGCCGTGCCAGATAAACCGTCTGGTCAGCTTGTCGAGAGAGGAAAAGAATGCTGCGGGAACAGGGATAGGGAGAGATTGAAACAGATATAGAAATCTGGGCAGGACATTCATTTTAATTACATTGATTCTACCCAGTAGAGTGAGAGGTAAGTCCATCCATTTACAAAGGTCACCCTCCACCTTTTGCAACAAACTGGCCAGATTGAGTTTATAGAGGTTGTTCAGGTTACCATCCACCATTATGCCCAAATATGTGAAGCCCATAGGCGACCATCTAAAAGGAAACTTGTGCTTGATGGTATGATGGTCAAAGACAGGCAACGGTAAGATTTCGCTTTTATCAAAATTGACCTTATATCCAGAGAAAGAACTATAACACTGTAGTAGGATCTGCAAGTGAGAGAGGGAGTGTTCTGGGTTTGTTAGAAATAAGATAAGGTCATCCGCAAAGAGTGATCATTTATGGGTATGGGGGCCCACCTCAAAGCCATGTATGTCAGGGCACGTTCTAATAGCCTCAGCCAACGGTTCGATGGCGAGGGCAAAGAGGTGGGGGCTAATTGGGCAGCCTTGTCTGTTCCCCCTATAGAGAGGGAAAGAGGAGGAAGTAATCCCATTGGTAGCAATCCTAGCTTTAGGAGATTTGTAGATTGATTTTATCAAATTTACAAACACGGTACCTAAACCAAACATTTCCAAGACGCGAAAGAGGTATGGCCATTCAACCCTATCAAAGGCCTTTTCAGCGTCGAGGGAGACTGCGACACTAGGTATTTTGTTTTTGTTAGCAAGGTGAATTATATCAAAGAACCTTCTGAGATTATTGGAGGACAATCTATTAATTATGAAGCCAGTCTGATCTGGGTTGAACAGCAGTGGAAGACATGACTCCAGTCTCTTAGATAGCATCTTGGTGACCAGTTTACAATCTGTGTTAAGGAGAGAGATTGGTCTATATGAGGCGCACTTTAGTGGATTTTTCCCTTTCTTGTGGATTACAGTAATCACTGCTTGAGAGAAAGACTCTGGAAAGCAGTTGTCTTCCCTGGCTTTTTTGAGTACCTCCATAAGGTAGGGGACCAACAGCTCCCTAAATTCTTTATAGAACTCTGGAGGGAAGCCATCCTCCCCAGGAGATTTATTAGAAGGTAAGGATTTAATGGCCCCCAACAATTCAGGAACTGAGAAGTGTTCACTCAGGCGCTCGCTGTCTTCCCCTGACAGGCATGGGAGGTTGAGAGAGGAGAGAAAGGAGTCGATCTCTGATAGATCATCGCTTGATTGGGAAGTGTAGAGGTCTTCATAGTATTTCTTAAAAGTATTATTAATTTCAGTAGGGTCGAAAGATATCTCATTAGTAAGAGTTTCTATAGCATTAATTGTCCTCTTACTTTCCTCTGCTTTCAGTTGCCATGCCAATACTTTGTGAGCTTTCTCTCCAAGCTTGTAATAACGCTGTTTTGATTTAGTGATGGCCCTCTCAGCTTGATATGTGTTCAGAATATTATATTTCAGTTTTGTATTTACCAAAAGCCTGTATAGATCTTTAGTCGGGCCTCTTTGGTAGGTTTTCTCTAGCTCTGAGATTTCAGATTCAAGGGCACTCAGTTCCGCACCGTGTTTTCTCTTCAGCCCTTTAGTATAGGAAATGATCTGTCCCCTCAGATAGGCCTTCAATGTGTCCCAAAGAATGAAACTGTCAGGAGCAGAGGGTTTGTTTGTCAAAGTGAAAATATTGATCTGCTCTTTGATGAATGCACAGAATTCAGGTTGCTTTAGGAGTGTAGAATTTAGTCTCCATCTATATGCTCCATTTACCTTGGTAGGAATGGAGATTGATAATACCAGGGGAGAATGGTCACTAAGTAATCTGGGGAGATACTCGACATCTAACACTCTATGAAACAGTTGTGTCGACAGTAAAAAGTTATCTATGCGTGTGTGTGTCTTGTGTGGGTGTGAATAAAAAGAGTAGTCCCTATCCTGTGGGTGCAACTGTCTCCAGATGTCTAGTAAATTGAGATCTTTCATGAATGACATGGTGAGCTTGCTGGCTTTGGTAAGAAGTGAGGGTTTATCAGAGGACCTATCAAGAACTGTATCTAAACAAAAATTAAAATCTCCTCCAACCAGTAACCATCCTGGTGGTGCTTGAGCAACCTGAAGGAAGACATTCTGAATAAACATATGGTCATCGAAGTTAGGAGCATAGATATTCAATAGGGTCCAAGACTCTGAAAACATATGCCCCTGCACCAAAACAAACCTGCCAGAGGGATCAGAGATGGTGTTGTTGACGCAGAAGGGGATGTGTCTACTTATCAAAATTGCAGTTCCTCTTGCTTTGGAGTTAAAAGAGTACGCAAAAACTTGTCCTACCCATTCCCTCTTCAATTTCTTGTGTTCACTGGCTGTAAGATGTGTTTCTTGTAAAAACACAATGTCAGCCTTTAATTTCTTAAGGTATGTATAGACTCTCTTCCTTTTAATCGGGCTGTTAAGACCTTTTACGTTGAATGTGACATATTTTAGTGGATTAAGCATAGTTGGGTTTCAAATATGTAACTGAATGGAAATCTATCATATGTAGATAGTTAGGAAATGTTTCAACTTTGGTTTGAACACAGAAGTGACCTATGTGTCTCTTTAGGAAGGAAACAATAAACATAGAAAAAAGGGGAAAAAAATAAAGAATCCCACCCACCCCGATTGTTAGACTAAAACCACAATCCCAACAATCAAACATGAATACACTTGTAGAGATACGTTGCTGCTCGCTTTCCATCTTGCTCTTACTAGCTAAACCTTGGCGTAAACTAAAACCTGCGAGCTCTCTAAATTGAAAACAAACGTTGTGAATAGACATTTATGGCTGAATATTTACTGCCCACAGTAAGGGTTGCTTGAGTCTCTTTTCGAAAGATTAACATAAATGAGGGGGAAAGCAGTGGGCCTAAACCCACTTATTTGCTTCGCCCAGTGATATGGACTAAACCAAAATATACTCTCCTGTAAATGTAATAGACTCACCCCAGAAAGATACGGTTAGTTGAAAATGTACAAATCAATTATAGCGACCGGAGGATATCAGCGGTTCAGTCCGGATAAGAGAAAACAAACAAACTGCATCTTATCCCCCAAAGAGACCGTCCTGGCTCAGACGTTGCTCGGTTCTTTGAGAAAAGTGTACACTTCTCCCGGTGTGTTGAAGAGATGGCTTCGGCCTTTGTACTGAACTTTCATCCGCGCAGGGTGGATGAGGTAGCCGGTGATGTTCTTCTCCTTCAGTGCTTTGGCGGCAGGTCTGAACTGCTTGCGACGTCTTGCGAGATCCGCGCTCATATCCGGGAAAAGGCTGACCCTCTTGCCATCAATGGTGATGTCCCCTTTGGCTCTTGCGAGTTGCAGTACCTTCTCTCTGTCTTGGAAACGGAGGAACCTGATCAGGACGGCCCGTGGGGGCTCATCTGGCCGGGGTTTCGGCGCTGATGTTCTGTGGGCGCGTTCGATTTCCAGTGGCTTGGTGAAGTTGATTATGCCTAGGACATCCGGGATCCATTGAGTGAAGAAACGGACCGGGTCACGGCCCTCGCTGTCCTCTTTCAATCCCACCACACGGATATTACTACGTCTGCTCTGGTTCTCCATCTGATCTACCTTGTTTTTGAGGTAGGCATTGTCCTTTTGCAGTTGTATCAAGACCTGGTCATGTCGAGCGATGGTGTCTTCAACTGTGCTAATGCGCAACTCTGCCTCAGTCGTTCTCAAAAGGAGATCATTTATGGAGGATTTCAGGTCGTCAATGGAAGAATGGAGTTCAGCCGTTTTCTTATCGATTTTCATAGAAAGACCTTTGTTACCATCCTGAATTTCCCGGAGGAGAGTAGCCAGCATGTCGGCAGGCTCGCAAGAGGCCGAGAGCAACAGTCTGGAACTGTCGTTTGAGTTATGAGGGCTAATGCTAATCTTGCTAGCTGTAGCGTTATCGTTATCTTGGGAATCAATGACGTTTTGGTCGTCCTTCTTGCCTCTCGGTCGGAGGTCCATGGCTCTTTGGGAAGGTAAGTACTTGACAATTTATCAGCCGATGTTAGGATATTTTTTCAACGTTGTTATTTAGGTAATAATAGAATAACTTTGAAGAGCTCGGTTTGTCAACGTCTGCTCAGCGCCGTGGCATCACGTGCTCTTCGCAGATGCAGTGTTTTAAAACAGCCTATCACTTTAATAAAGTTGCTTTAAATCAGTGCAGGCAGGAGCACTCTTTAACAGTCTTTATCTCTCTGCATAAACTTCATTCAAATTGCATCCAAAATAGATAATCCTGTTCTATATTGATATATAACTGTCCAAGCCTACCGTTCTCGGGTAATACGTTCAATGCAGTATTAGCCTTCTTTTTAGCTAATTAATGATGGGTTATGCGTAATAAGCTTCTAACTTATAGCCTCTGTCTCTTTCATATTACGCAAGCACCTGTGCTCCGCTGGCCTCGCCATAAAAAAAAACGCTCCTTAGCTCTTGGAGTCCCATGCAGGAAAAGCTAGACTAGAATAGCTTGCTGGACATTCTTTTTTTTAGCATTTCTTATAGCAATAGACTATTCGAAGAGGAACGCAAGCTCTTTTTTGCTGAATGTTAAATACAGCAGCCAACAGAACTCACGGATCAAATCAAATTTTATTGGTCACATGCGCCGAATACAACAGGTGTAGAACTTACAGTGAAATGCTTACTTGCAAACTTGGATAGTGTGAAATAAGAGCGAACGCATGATGGCGGTAGGCTATAGAAGTAATTTATTCAGACTCATAACCATTCAATCTTGGTGAAGAGAAGTGAAAGTCTTCTGCATCTAATTCTAGTCCTATATTATTCAAGTATGTCACTAGAATGATGATAAGGACAACAAATCTTATTTAATTTAATTGTTGAAAGCGATGAAAGAATGAAACAACAATAGAGAGAGAAAGAGAAGGTAGGCTGTAGAACTAGAGGAATCATTATGAAAGCTATATATGCATCAGCCAACTAATTATACAAATCGGCCCTATTATATTTCAACATTTAAATCAAATTCACTAGCCTATAGCCTACTTATAACTTTGTAGGTCGCATGTGCTGCACCAGAATTGCATGTTCTCTTCTGCTTTATCATGGGTTGAATGATGTGCTTAATTCCAGTCCATATAATACAGTATAATACAATACAGTACAGTAATACCGTCGTGGCCAAAGGTTTTGAGAATTACACAAATTTTTATTTCCACCAAGTTTGCTGCTTCAGTGTCTTTAGATATTTTTGTCAGATGTTACTATGGAATACTGAAGTATAATTACAAGCATTTCATAAGTGTCAAAGGCTTTTATTGACAATTAAATGAAGTTGATGCAAAGAGTCAATATTTGCAGTGTTGACCCTTCTTTTTCAAGACCTCTGCAATCTGCCCTGGCATGCTGTCAATTAACTTCTGGGCCACATCCTGACTGATGGCAGCCCATTCTTGCATAATCAACACTTGGAGTTTGTCAGAATTTGTGGAGTTTTGTTTGTCCACCCGCCTCTTGAGGATTGACCACAAGTTCTCAATGGGATTAGGGTCTGGAGAGTTCCCTGCCCATGGACCCAAAATGTTGATGTTTTGTTCCCCGAGCCACTTAATTATCACTTTTGCCTTATGGCAAGGTGCTCCATCATGCTGGAAAAGGCATTGTTCGTCATTAAACTGTTCCTGGATGGTTGGGAGAAGTTGCTCTCGGAGGATGTGTTGGTACCATTCTTTATTTATGGCTGTGTTCTGAGACAAAATTGTGAGTGAGCCCACTCCCTTGGCTGAGAAGCAACCCCACACATGAATGGTCTCAGGATGCTTTACTGTTGGCATGACACAGGACTGATGGTAGCGCTCATCTTGTCTTCTCCGGACAAGCTTTTTTCCGGATGCCCCAAACAATCGGAAAGGGGATTCATCAGAGAAAATGACTTTACCCCAGTCCTCAGCAGTCCAATCCCTGTACCTTTTGCAGAATATCAGTCTGTCCCTGATGTTTTTCCTGGAGTGAAGTGGCTTCTTTGCTGCCCTTCTTGACACCAGGCCATCCTCCAAAAGTCTTCGCCTCACTGTGCGTGCAGATGCACTCACACCCCCCTGATGCCATTCCTGAGCAAGCTCTGTACTGGTGGTGCCCCGATCCCGCAGCTGAATCAATTTTAGGAGACGGTCCTGGCACTTGCTGGACTTTCTTGGGCGCCCTGAAGCCTTCTTCACAACATTTGAACCGCTCTCCTTGAAGTTCTTGATGATAAATGGTTGATTTAGGTGCAATCTTACGGGCAGCAATATCCTTGCCTGTGAAGCCCTTTTTGTGCAAAGCAATGATGACGGCACGTGTTTCCTTGCAGGTAAACATGGTGAACAGAGAAAGAACAACGATTCCAATCACCACCCTCCTTTTGAAGCTTCCAGTCTGTTATTCGAACTCAATCAGCATGACAGAGTGATCTCCAGCCTTGTCCTCACCAAACACTCACACCTGTGTTAACGTGGCAGGGCTGAAATGCAGTGGAAATGTTTTTTGGGGATTCAGTTAATTTGCATGGCAAAGAGGGACTTTGCAATTCATCTGATCACTCTTGATAACATTCTGGAGTACATGCAAATTGCCATCATACAATTGAGGCAGCAGACTTTGTGAAAATGTATATTTGTGTCATTCTCAAACTTTTGGCCACGACTGTACAGTTCACACTCAAAAAGATTAGCCTACTGGCTAGTTTCATTATTTACCCAAGAGAGCATATAGCTAGCTACATCTATGGGCTTTTATGCTTATCAGTTGTGCGTAATGTGCCTATATCATATACAGTATATAATGGATAATGGCACAATCATTTGTGACCCGATTCAGGAAACAAGGCGTATGTCGCAGGTCACGACTTCACAGGAGATCCTATTGAACGTTAAAAAATATATTTTTTTATCAAAAAGCATTTTTTTGGCAGAAATGCCTTCTCGAACATGTGAACTTTCATGTGCCTTAATGTCAAACGTGTATGTCATCTGTAAATACAAATACAATTGTTAAATTACGAGCCTAGTTGGTTTAGCCACAGAAAAAGCCAGCAACCTTCCCGCTAGCCATGATTGGCTGAGATAATGAGTGGGCTGGACATGCCGAGATGAGTTTGGATTGGTCGGTGTTACATCTTGTGTCTATAAAATGAGCTGCTTGTAAAGCATAAATAATAGTTTCTACTGCAGTTTTTTTTAAGATATTATGTTAGCCATGGAGAACTGCAAATATGTTGCTACTGCTCTCAATAACATTGCTGCCCTGAATTTATGAGGCGCTATCGACAAAGGTCAGTGGGAAAAAGTTGTGATGGACTACTTTCTGGACGACGATCGTGCCATGCAATGCTGACTATCATTTCATAACATGTTTTGAAATCAGTGGAACACAACAGGCCAAACAAGCTGTGCAAATTAAACGGAAACAACACAGGATGTCTGATAAAAGGGTTGCAGTCTGCCGTGAAGCTTTCATCCATGTATACAGGTAAGAATCTAGCTACAGATTCAGATATTACACGCTTCTAATTTTGTCAGATAGGAAGTTTGTTTTCATTGCAAGCAAAAGCTTGCTGTTAGCTAGCCAGCTGGAGTTTGACGATGGCTGGCTTACTAACAATGAACCTAATGTTATTTGGTTAACTTTAGCTTGCTATGACAATCGGTTTGTATTGCTAGTAACGTTACTCTATGGATTGGGATTATAGTAAAAAAAAAATGCTAGCTAGCTAATGTTAATGTGACATGTCTAAACAAAATATCCCAAGTTAAAGCTTGCTGTTAGCTAGCTAACGTTAGCTGAGGTTAGGTGGCTGGCTTGCTAGCTAACATTAACGTATGTGTAACATTAGTGATGTTTTCTCTGAATGCTATTTCGCATCGTTAGTTATAGCGTAATGTTAGCTAGCTAGCATTGAATTTATTGGTTAACTTTAGCTAGCTATGACAATCGGTTTGTATTGCTAGTTAAAGCTTTCTGTTAGCTAGCCAGCTGATGTTAGATGGCTGGCTAGCTACAGTAGCTAAAATTACCTGTATGAACTGTGTGTAGTGATCTTATCTCAGAATGCCATTTCGCATCTATTGTATAATGCAAAAATATTTGTATCTGGAATTTGTCTTTCAGCAGTAGAACACGCCTGACTCTAATCCACCAGTCATAGTCATCAAAAAGAGAGCTGGCCCAAGCAAGTAAAGGCAGCAGTGCAGTCATCAACTACATGCACCATTTCTTCACCAACTATGGCATTGGGAAAACTCGTGTGGACCTGAATTGTGATAACTCCAGTGGCCAAAACAATAATACATTTGTGCTCTGGTATTGTGCCTGGTGGACTATGCATAAGTTCCACCACAATCTGGACCTTCACTTCCTGATCACAGGCCACACCAAGTTTGCCCCTGACCGGTGCGTCGGCCTCATCAAGCAGCGCTTCAGAAAGACCAGAGTGAACACTTTGTCTGAGATTGCTGGTGTTGTGAAGGACAGCACTGTGACAGGGGTCAACATCCCACAGCTGGTTGGACTGGAGGATGGTACGGTGCTGGTGAAAAGCTATGGCTGGCAACAACACCTGACTCCATACTTCAGGCCGCTGCCACAAATCAAACAGTACCAGCACTTCAGGTCAACAAATTTTTATTTGTATGAGGTTATACTTATCTAAACTTCGGAGGTGAATTGACGTTATGCAGGGTTGTAATGTCTTCAGATTTTTTGTTATTCCCTGTTTTACAGCTTCGATGCTCTGGAGCCTGGTGTTGTCGCAAATGAACGTTCGGACTGTCGGGACCAGGTTTCAGCTGCTGCGCAACGCTGACATTCTTCCTCCCATAGATGGTCTGCCTGTAAAATCACCACCTGGACTGGACGCAGCTAGACAAACTATCTTTTTGACAAGATCAGGGAGTTGGGCAGGACAGAAACAGGCTCTCCGAATATAGATTCCCTTGTTCATGCGTGGTTTGGACGGACCAGTCATCAGAACTATCTGCAGTGCCTCTATTCACATGACTCTCCTAACACACATGCCATACGTTGCAGCTATTTTTTGTTATCCTGCCGCTCAGCCACTTTACCCCTGATTGTATGCATTTAACTACCTTGTTTATCACTGATATCGTTATTGATATTGTTCTTGTACATACTGTATATTTTATTCATATTGACACTATCTATTTCTGATATTGCTACTATGCAAGAAACCATTTGGCTGTACCGTTAACACCTGTAGAGACCATCCACTTAGCAAGACTTAGCAAAATATTGATATATAAAATGAATATTAATATGTGTGGTCATAACATGATTTTGTGACATACCACAACAATATCATGTGACCGTATCAAGTGTCCACCACTTAAATATATGGCGCGTGCATCTGTTTATGTACTGTACATGTGCACCTCACTCAGGTTTCAACTGAGGTTGCATGGCCTTAACATATGTATGGAATACTATGTGATAAGTGCATGTGGAACAGTATATAAAGTATGCTAATGTAGTGGTGGGAAGGCATTAGGGCAGTGATGTAAAGTACTTTAGTAAAAATATTTTAAAGTACTACTTAAGTTGTTTTTTGTGGTATCTGTACATTACTTTACTATTTATATTTTTGGCAACTTTTACTTCACTACATTCGGAAAGAAAATAATGTACTTTTTACTCCATACGTTTTCCTTGATACCCAAAAGTACTTGTTACATTTTGACAAGAATATTGTCCAATTCAAACACTTATTACGATAATATCCCTGGTTATCCATACTGCCTCTGATCTGGCAGACTCACTAAACACAAATTCTTGGTTTGTAAATTATGTTTGAGTGTTAGAGTGTGCCCCTGGCTATCCATCAATAAAAGATCATACAATTGTGCCATCTGGTTTGCTTAATATTGTCACGCCCTGGCCTTAGTATTCTTTGTTTTCTTTATGTTTTTTAGTTAGGTCAGGGTGTGACATGGGGAATGTATGTGTTTTGTAGTGTCTAGGGGTGTTGTATGTGTATGGGGCAGAGTAGAGTATAGTTGTCTAGTTATGTCTATGGCTGCCTAGATTGGTTCTCAATCAGAGACAGCTGTCATTCATTGTCTCTGATTGGGAGCCATATTTAAGGCAGCCATAGGCAGTCGGCTTTTGTGGGTAGTTGTCTATGTTGTACGTTTGTAGCTTGTGTTTGCACTTACGTCTTTAGCTTCACGATCGTTTGTTGTTTTGTTTCGTTTTGTAATAGTGTTCGTTGCGTATTTTTCCCTTCTCTAAAATAAAAGAGATGTATTTTGCACACGCTGCGCCTTGGTCCACTCTCTCACCCATGGACGATCGTGACAGAACTAACCACCAACCATGGATCAAGCAGCGTGTGAGGAACCAGCAACAGCGGAAAAGAAACCAGGACTCGTGGACATGGGAGGATGTTTTGGACGGCAAGGGTTGCTACACATGGGAGGAGATCCTGGCTGGAAGAGATCGCCTCCCATGGGAACAGCTGGAGGCGATTAGGAGAGCAGAGGCAACCGGAGAGAGGAACCGGAGTTATGAGGGTACTCGACTAGCAAGGAAGCCTGTGAGTAAACCCCAAAAATTTCTTGGGGGGGGCTAAAAGGGAGAGTGGCGAAGTCAGGTAGGAGACCTGCGCCTACTCCCTGTACTTACCGTGGAGAGCGAGAGTACGGGCAGACACCGTGTTACGCAGTAGAGCGCATGGTGTCTCCTGTACGCGTGCATAGCCCGGTTCGGTACATTCCAGCTCCACGTATCGGCCGGGCTAGATTGAGCGTTGAGCCGGATGTCATGAAGCCGGCCCAACGCATCTGGCCACCAGTGCGTCTCCTCGGGCCGGCTTACATGGCACCAGCCTTACGCATGGTGTCCCCGGTTCGCCTACATAGCCCGGTGCGGGTTATTCCACCTCCCCGCACTGGTCTGGCGACGGGGAGTATACAACCAGGTAAGGTTGGGCAGGCTCAGTGCTCAAGGGAGCCAGTACGCCTGCACGGTCCGGTATTTCCGGCGCCACCTCCCCGCTCCAGCCCAGTACCACCAGTGCCTACACCACGCACCAGGCTTCCAGTGCGTCTCCAGAGCCCTGTTCCTCCTCCACGCACTCTCCCTGTGGTGCGTGTATCCAGCCCAGTGCCTCCAGTTCCGGCACCACGCATCAAGCCTCCTGTGCGTCTCCAGAGCCCTGTACGCACTGTTCCTTCTCCCCGTACTCGCCCTGTTGTGCGTGCCCTCAGCCCGGTACCACCAGTGCCGGTACCACGCACCAGGCCTATAGTACGCCTTGAGAGTCCAGTGTGCCCTGTTGTTGTTCCCCGCACTAGCCTGAAGGTGCGTGTCTTTAGCCCGGTACCTCCAGTTCCGGTACCACGCACCAGGCCTACAGTGCGTCTCAGCCGGCCAGAGTCTGCCGTCTGCCCAGCGGCGCCTGAACTGCCCGTCTGCCCAACGGCGCCTGAACTGCCCGTCTGCCCAATGGCGCCTGAACTGCCCGTCTGCCCAACGCCGTCTGAACTGTCCGTCTGCCAAGCGCCGCATGAACTGCCCGTCTGTACTGAGCCTTCAAAGCCGCCCGTCTGCCATGAGCCTGCAAAGCCGCCCGTCTGCCATGAGCCTTCAGAGCCGTCCGCCAGACAGGAGCCGCCAGAGCCTTCCGCCAGACAGGAGCCGCCAGAGCCTTCCGCCAGACAGGAGCCGCCAGAGCCTTCCGCCAGACAGGAGCCGCCAAAGCCTTCCGCCAGACAGGATCAGCCAGAGCCTTCCGCCAGACAGGATCAGCCAGAGCCTTCCGCCAGACAGGATCAGCCAGAGCCTTCCGCCAGACAGGATCAGCCAGAGCCTTCCGCCAACCATGACCAGCCAGAGCCGTCAGCCAGCCATGACCAGCCAGAGCCGTCAGCGAGCCATGACCAGCCAGAGCCGTCAACGAGCCATGACCAGCCAGAGCCGTCAGCGAGCCATGACCAGCCAGAGCCGTCAGCGAGCCATGACCAGCCAGAGCCGTCAGCGAGCCATGACCAGCCAGAGCCGTCAGCGAGCCATGACCAGCCAGAGCCGTCAGCGAGCCATGACCAGCCAGAGCCGTCATCCAGCCATGACCAGCCAGAGCCGTCATCCAGCCAGGATCCGCCAGAGCCAGCCAGCCAGGATCCGCCAGAGCCAGCCAGCCAGGATCCGCCAGAGCCAGCCAGCCAGGATCCGCCAGCCAGCCAGGATCCGCCAGCCAGCCAGGATCCGCCAGCCAGCCAGGATCCGCCAGCCAGCCAGGATCCGCCATTCAGCCAGGATCCGCCAGCCAGCCAGCCAGGATCCGCCAGCCAGTCCGGTGCTGCCCCTCAGTCCGGAGCTGCCCCTCATTCCGGAGCTGCCCCTCATTCCGGTGTTGCCCCTCATTCCGGTGTTGCCCCTCAGTCCGGTGCTGCCCCTCAGTCCGGTGCTGCCCCTTAGTCCGGTGGGGTTAATTTGGAGGGTGGCCATTTGGAGGAGGCTACCAAAGCGGGTATTGACAATGGTGGAGTGGGGGCCACGTCCCGCACCCGAGCCGCCGCCATGATGGGGCCCACCCCGGACCCTCCCCTTTCTATTTCAGGTTGTGCGGTCGGAGTCCGCACCTTTAGGGGGGGGGGGGGTACTGTCACGCCCTGGCCTTAGTATTCTTTGTTTTCTTTATGTTTTTTAGTTAGGTCAGGGTGTGACATGGGGAATGTATGTGTTTTGTAGTGTCTATGGGGTGTTGTATGTGTATGGGGCAGAGTAGAGTATAGTTGTCTAGTTATGTCTATGGCTGCCTAGATTGGTTCTCAATCAGAGACAGCTGTCATTCATTGTCTCTGATTGGGAGCCATATTTAAGGCAGCCATAGGCAGTAGGCTTTTGTGGGTAGTTGTCTATGTTGTACGTTTGTAGCTTGTGTTTGCACTTACGTCTTTAGCTTCACGATCGTTTGTTGTTTTGTTTCGTTTTGTAATAGTGTTCGTTGCGTATTTTTCCCTTCTCTAAAATAAAAGAGATGTATTTTACACACGCTGCGCCTTGGTCCACTCTCTCACCCATGGACGATCGTGACAAATATAAGGAAGTTGAAATGGTTAATCTTTTACTTTTGATACTTAAGGACATTGTGCCCCTGGCTATCCGTCTTTTATAAAAATTTAAAAAATACAATTGTGCCGTCTGGTTTAATATAAGGAATTCGAAGTGGTTTATACTTTTACTCAAGTATGACAAATTAGTACTTTTTCCACCACTGGATGTGGCCGGGGGTTATAGTTTTTCTTTCACATGACCCATCAATTTAGACGAGTGTGTCTGGGTAAGTGTCATCTAATATTTATAAAATATTTTTATCTGGACACTTTCTGTTAATCTGGACTTTTTCCTTAGTGTTGGCTACTACCACTGTTAGTCTTTATCACATAACCTCATGTGAATCCTTAGAGATGGGTGGGGCTGGCTTAAGAGGGTGTGAACAATGCTAAATGGGTGTAGAGAGAGGAGAGCTCTTTAGTAGGTAACAAAACATTCAAAGGCCCTTTTCTCAAAAGTGAGTTTACAAGTGTATCAACTTTCAAAGTAGAATTACTTTCCCATTGTTCCTCAAAAATGTTTTGTATGATATACCATTTTGTAGCTCTGAGTCTCTACTTTTATCCAATGTATCACGGCCAATGCTGGAAGAAGACCAAGGTGCAGCGTGGTAAGCGTACATATTCCTTTTTATTTGAATGTCGCCAACAAAACAATACAAAACGACCAAGAAGCTTAACAGGGCTATGAAGCCTCTAACAAAGTTAACTTCCCACACTTAAAAGGAGGGAAAAGGGCTACCTAAGTATGGTTCCCAATCAGAGACAACGATAGACAGCTGTCCCTGATTGAGACCGTCGCTGGAGGCTCCGGACTGGAGGCCGTCGCTGGAGACTCCGGACTGGGGGCCGTCGCTGGAGGCTCCGGACTGGAGACCGTCGATGGAGGCTCCAGACTGGAGGCCGTCCCCTGGAGACTCCGGACTGGAGGCCGTCCCCTGGAGACTCCGGACTGGAGGCCGTCCCCTGGAGACTCCGGACTGGAGAACGTCGCTGGAGGCTCCGGACTGGAGAACGTCTCTGGAGGCTCCGGACTGGAGAACGTCGCTGGAGGCTCCGGACTGGAGGCCGTCGTTGTAGGCTTCGTGCCATGACTCCTCACTGGATGCTTCTTGCCATGGATCTTCACTGGAGGCTTCGTGCCATGGATCATCACTGGAGGCTTCGTGCCATGGATCATCACTGGAGGCTTCTTGCCATGGATCTTCACTGGAGGCTTCGTGCCATGGATCATCACTGGAGGCTTCTTGCCATGGATCATCACTGGAGGCTTTGTACGCTGGATCATCACTGGAGGCTTTGTACGCTGGAGGCTCCGGACTGGAGGCCGTCGTTGTAGGCTTCGTGCCATGACTCCTCACTGGAGGCTTCTTGCCATGGATCTTCACTGGAGGCTTCGTGCCATGGATCATCACTGGAGGCTTCTTGCCATGGATCTTCACTGGAGGCTTCGTGCCATGGATCTTTACTGGAGGCTTCGTGCCATGGATCATCACTGGAGGCTTCTTGCCATGGATCATCACTGGAGGCTTCGTGCCATGGATCATCACTGGAGGCTTCTTGCCATGGATCATCACTGGAGGCTTTGTACGCTGGATCATCACTGGAGTGAGGAGAGGTATGGGCAGTCTGGTACGTGGAGCTGCCACAGGGCTCACCAGGCTGGGGAGACATACAGGAGGCCTGTTTCTGGCAGCAAGCACAGAACTCACCAGGCTGAGGAGACATACTGGAGGCTTGGTTCTTGGCGGAGGCACCGGATACACTGGGCCGTGGAGGCGCACTGGAGGTCTAGAGCGTAGAGCCTGCACAACCTGTCCTGGCTGGATGGTTATCTTCGCCCTGCACATGCCGGGCGCTGGCACAGAACGCACTGGGCTGTGCAGACGCACCGGAGACACCGTCCGCAGAGCCGGTGCAGGATATCCTGGGCCGAAGAGATGCACTGGAGACCACGCGCGCTGAGCCGGCACCATCCGTCCTGCCTGGATGCTCACCCTAGCCCGGCAAGGCTAGGAGCTGGGATGTAGCGCACAGGGCTGTGAGTGCGCACTGGAGACACCGTGCGCTCCACCGCATAACACGGTGCCTGACCAGTACCACGCTTCTCCCCACGGTAAGCACGAGGAGTTGGCTCAGGTCTCCAACCTGACTCGGCCAATCTCCCCGTGTGCCTCCCCCCCAAAAAGCTTAAGAGGGCTATGAAGCCTCTAACATAGTTAACTTCCCACACTGAAAGGTGGGAAAAGGGCTACCTAAGTATGGTTCCCAATCAGAGACAACGATAGACAGCTGTCCCTGATTGAGAACCATACCCGGCCAAGACATAGAAATAAAGAAACATAGAAAACAAAAACATATAATGCCCACCCCAAATCACACCCTGACCAAACCAAATAGAGACATAAAAAGCCTCTCTACGGTCAGGGTGTGACACAATGTAAAAAACTGAACTTAAAAATGTTGCTACATAAGACCGAATCCAGGTGGTGGGTCACATTTGGGCTTTTTTTCAAATGTTAATAATAATAAATGGTAACAATACATCATAAAATGTATTTAAAATATAGCTCATCAGGCTCAGGTAGTATCAGATATGAATTTTCATGCTGATCAAAGCTCTAATCAAATCCAGTCATATGCTTTATAATGCTTTTGAATGACACTTCCGGTTTTGGTGGGAAATACCAGGTTACCTGGGAAAAAGTGATTTATTCTCGGGATGGAACATTTGTAAAATACGGATGGAACATTTATAAAATACCAGGGAAATATTCTACCCTAATTGGGAGGCATGGGGGGTAAGGGAATAGAGAAATAAATTATGGCTAGAGAGAGAGAGTAGCACGTCCATGCACGTTTGTGTATGAGAGAGAGAAATGGAGAGAATAAAGAGATGAGAATTTGGGGAAGAGGGATAAGGTTCATTAGAGGAGGTGTGCTGGAACAAAGCGTAATCTGCATTTCAACCTTACCTTTAGAGGAAGGCCACAGTGGCCCTGTGATAAAGGAGAGGCACAGCCCAGAGCCACGAGCTGAATACTGATTCATCCTCCTTTTGTTATCTGGAGATGTCAGCTAATGGTGCTGGTAGGAATATTACTCAGTCAGGCTCTGGGACTGACAGGGGAGGAGAGGACATCTTTCCTTCTAACTCTATTCCTTTATCTCTCTGTCTCTGTGTCTATATCTGTCTTTTACTCCATCTCTCTTTTGATATTTTGCTTTGTCTCCATTTCTCCCTCTCTCCATCTTTCTCTCTCTCATATGCGCTCTCTATCTCCCTATGTCTATCTTTCTTTCTCTCTGTCTAGTTGTTGCTATGTCTCTCTCTCTCTCTCTCTCTCGCACTCTACCTTTCAGTGTCTGTCTGTCTCTTCCTCTCTCTTTTTATCGCTGTCTTTCAGTCTCTCTCTGTCTCTCTCTGTCTCTCTCTTGCTCACCTTTCAGTGTCTGTCTGTCTCTTCCTCGCTGTCTTTTATCACTATGTTTCTCTCTTTTCATCTTTCAGTCTCTATCTCTCCATGGAGAAAAAGAACGAGTGCTCTGGGTCTGTGGTGGTGTAAGTAGCAAGGCTCAAGCCACGCCCACCTGAGAATACACCTCTCTTTGCCATAATTTCTCTATATTTGAGAAGTGGATGCTCTATTTGTCAACTGATGGCCACTTCACCGATTGCTTTCAAAATATATATTATTATTCCTTTAAGCTCCTAGTGGAGCAGAGGGACTCAACAGTGAATCTCCAGCGGACTCTATTCTGGGCTGTTTTCTTGACCTCATTACGGTGGTTCTTCATCTCCTCCTCATTTGTCCGTCTCCATGTCTTCTTTGGGTGGCCAACCCTGTGGGTTCCACTCAACCGCCTGCCTGGTTATGGTGTTTTGAGGTTTCCTTAGTGTGTGTTTGATCTATTTTCAAAATAGAAAAAGACACCTGTGCAAACCACATTGTCTCCTGGACTTACCTATCTGGAAAAGTGTGAAACAAATTCACTTACAGAGAGCTGGTAGGATTGAGAGTAATTTCATGGTAATTTATTAAATTATACCCATATGTACAGTACCAGTCAAAAGTTTGGACACACCTACTCATTCAAGGGTTCTTCTTTATTTTTACTATTTTTTACATTGTAGAATAATAGTGAAGATATCAAAACTACAAAATGACACATATGGAATCATGTAGTAACCAAAAAAGTGTTAAACAAATCAAAATATATTTTATATTTGAGATTCCTCAAAGTAGCCACCCTTTGCTTTGATGACAGCTTTGCACACTCTTGGCATTCTCTCAACCAGCTTCATGAGGAATGCTTTTCCAGCTGTCTTGAAGGAGTTCTCACATATGCTGAGCGCTTGTTGGCTACTTTTCCTTCACTCTGAGGTCCAAGTCATCCCAAACCATTTCAAATGAGGTTTGGTGATTGTGGAGGCCAGTTCATCTGATGCAGTACCCCATCACTCTCCATCCTGCCAAAAATATGTTTTACATTCAAACGGCTCTCCTGTGAAGTCATGACTTGCGACATACGCCTTGTTTCCTGAGACAAGACACATATAATAGCAAAACATAGAAAAGGGCCACACAGTTAAAAACATCGACATGTGTCATTTCAAAGAAGAAAACATGTCATATTTGACATTCAATTGAACAGCCGAGGTGACACCAACGGAATCCATCTGGATTCCATAGATGTTCTGTCTCTCATTACATAATTGTTTATGTGCTATAATACAGACAATATTTTATGGATTTGTTTTTATTTAAAAAATAGTTGAGTATCTCACTCCATTATGCAGCTGTTACACTCATCAGAACTGTATTTTTGACCTTTATCAATGTTGACGACCGTTGCTAGTGTAAGGGGGTATGAGTTTTATAGTCCTGATAGTCATGAATCTGTATTTAACAACTGGATCTTGACTGAATTACTGCTTTTGTAATAGTGTCTCTATCTCAAAAAGACTGCTGTACTGGAAAGATATAGGTCAGAGTTTAGTTTTGTTCATTTGTAAGGCTGCCCATTGCTGTAATATTGACTTTGAATAGGCAGTAGGTGTAGCTCAATAAAAATGTAGAATTTAGCTGCACCATAGACCAGAAAAAGTTTACAGAAAAGTTAGCCAGTTTCAGTTCAAGTTCTGTGTCAGAGGGGTGGTATTTCCAGAAGAGAGATGGCACAGTGGGCAGAGAGAGAGAGAGACAGAGAGAGAGACAGAGAGAGAGACAGAGAGAGAGACAGAGAGAGAGACAGAGAGAGAGAGAGACACAGAGAGAGAGAGAGACACACAGAGAGAGAGACAGAGAGAGAGAGAGAGAGAGAGAGAGAGACAGACAGACAGACAGACAGACAGACAGAGAGACAGAGAGACAGAGAGAGAGAGAGAGAGAGAGAGAGACAGAGAGAGAGACACAGAGAGAGACACAGAGAGAGAGACAGAGAGAGAGACAGAGAGAGCCCTGAATACTCCACTTAGTGTCTGTGTTGAACCTCTCTCTCTCTTTACTCTCTCTCTCATTCTCTCCACTCCCTCCTCCTTTCTCTTTACTCTCTCCCTCATCTCTCCACTCTCTCCCTCATCTCTCCACTCCCTCCTCTTTACTCTCTCTCTCATTCTCTCCACTCCCTCCTCCTTTCTCTTTACTCTCTCCCTCATCTCTCCACTCCCTCCTCCTTTCTCTTTAGTCTCTCTCTCTCATTCTCTTTCTCCTTCTCTCTCTCCCTCCTCTCTTTCTACCCGGGTTTACAATCTTGATGGATTGGCCCATCGGTTAGAAAAACAATTGGCAGACGGAAGGGAGGGTGGTGCGGCAGGTGCCGCTTCTCCTACAGATGCTGTTATTTTATCTAAAACATCAGGTGTAAGCTGACCCCAGCTAAGTAACTCATGCAAAGATTTAAAGCGCAATTATGTGTTTTATCTCCAGTACTTTGCCATGATTGTCAGTTATGTAGCCGCTCTACTGATAATCTCAGTGCGTCCTTGCTGGGATGACACAATCAGGTTCACCGTTCCACGGGACTGGACAGTACACAGCATACCATAATGTTCTGAATAATGGCCAAGTCTACCTCACTCCCTATTCCACTGAACCGCTTAGGAGTAACAAACACAATTCCAACATTTATTGGAAACTGTTAAACTACCTGTTCACTACCCTCCTGCTCTCCGGGGATGTGCACCTCAATCCTGGGCCTAACATCACCGAGCCATCGATACTCACCGAAGTGGAAAGCAGTGGATGGCCTCGTCCACTGATCGTCACCGCTCTGGAAGTGGGTAAGTGCTATGGTCCCATGGTTTCTCTCGAGTCACCCGGCTCCAAGATGGAATTTGACTCTCCAAAACATATCCAAGTCGCTAAGCCCAAGGGACTACTAGGGTGGCACTTGAACATTCGCAGTGTCATTCCAAAAAGTGATCAAATTCAACATCTTCTCACAGACTCCAACCTTGACTTCCTCTGCCTTTCAGAGACATGGCTCCATAAAAACTCTCCATATGCTGCTTTGATTGTGCCTAAGTGGTCATGTGATAATGAACTAGAATGTATTGGCCTGAACGTTACACTGTCTCCCCAAATGTATTTTACCCTTATTGGAATGTATAGACCACCTTCCACCAAAAGTGTGTTTTTTGATCAGTTTAATAACATGTTTAGGGAATGTGATTTTGGGAAAGAGGTCATCTTAATGGGAGATTTTAACATTAATTATGAAGACAAGTCTTGTAGGAAAACCCTCAAACGGATCACTAATACCTTTGACCTTACACAGCTAGTTAAAGGGCCAACCAGGGTGACTTGTTGCTCTAAAACACAGATTGATTTGGTGTTCAGTAATAAACCAGAGAGTGACTAAATCCTTAAATATGGTTACTGGGCTATCTGATCATAATCTGACACTTATAGCCAGAAAGCTTTCTAAGAGCAGGTTTAACCTCTCTACTGTTAGAAGGCCTGGTCAACTCAGAATACCTAAGAGTGAATTAAATTATTTTGAAAATGCAATTAAGGGAATTAACTGGAATGATCTCTTGTTCAAAACAGATGTGGAAGCTGAAAGTCAGGTTTTTCTATCCACAATCCAGACTACAATAAATGGTTTCCTAAAGAAAATCAAATCCAAACCTTGCCAAAAGAGTACTCTTCCTTGGCTAAATGGAGAAATCTGGAAACTGATGAACGAACGAGATCATGTTCTAAAAACAGCCCTAAAGTCCAAATTAGAGCATGACAGACGTAGGTTTACTATGTTGACAAATAAGGTGATGAAAGAAATCAGACAGGCCAAGGCAAACTTTTTTATGAACATAATTGGTGAAGCAAAGGGAAATTCTAAATTGATCTGGTAGAATTTTAAAAATTAACTGGGAAAGACCATAGTAACACTGCAAAAGACTACAAATCATGGTGAATGACAATCTTTATTTTTTATATTTTATTTCACCTTTATTTAACCAGGTAGGCCAGTTGAGAACAAGTTCTCCTATACAACTGCGACCTGGCCCAGATAAACCAAAGCAGTGCGTCAAAACAACAACAACACAGAGTTACACATAAACAAACGTACAGTCAATAACACAATAGAAAAAAATCGAACACAGGATGCATTCGAAATAGCAATAGCCTTCAATTCCTACTTTACTGAATGAATGACACTCGTGAACGACACTCAACCTGTCTTCATCATAAGGGAGGTTTCTGAGTCAGAGGTGAACAAGGTGATTAGCTCACTAAAGAACTCTAAAGCCGAAAGATGTGTTTGGGCTGGACTCTACCTTTCTTAAAAACTACAAAGAGTCACTCATTGGCCCCATTACTAAGGTCACCAACACATCTATTGGTCAGCGGGTGTTTCCAAGGGTATGGAAGTCGGCCATAATAACGTCAATCATAATAACGGCCATCAATCGGGTGACCCTGCTGACGTGAGTAACTACAGGCCCATTAGTATACTACCTGTGGTGTCGAAGGTTGTTGAAAAGTGTGTAGCAGAACAACTGATTGCCCACCTCAACAACAGCCCCTTCACATTACACTCCATGCAGTTTGGCTTCAGAGCAAAACACTCCACAGAAACGGCCAACTGCTTTCTTCTGGAAAATGTGAAGTCCAAGATGGACAAAGGGGGCGTTGTTGGAGCTGTGTTTCTGGACCTAAGGAAGGCTTTTGATACTGTTAACCATGAGGTTCCCATCACAAAATTGTCCAAGTTCAACTTTTCCCCCGATGCCTTGAGATGGATGAAATCATACCTTGAAGGCAGAACTCAGTGGGTCAGAGTGAGCACTGAGCTGTCGCCCACAGCTATGATGTGGGCGTGCCCCAAGGGTCAGTACTGGGGCCCCTCCTGCTCAGCCTGTACATTAATGATCTGCCTTCTGTCTGTACTGGGTCTGAAGTGTAAATGTATGCAGATGATACAGTGATATATGTGCATGCAAAGAGAAAACAACAATCTGCACAAGACCTCACTGCTGTAATGGTCCAGGTTACAAAGTGGCTCAGTGACTCGTGTTTGCATCTCAATATGAAAAAAACTGTCTACATGTTCTTCACAAAGAGGACAACTGATGCCACTGAGCCAGATGTCTGTGTCAGGGGAGAAGCTCCAGGTGGTATCTGATTTTAAGTACCTTGGCATCATACTTGATTCCAACCTCTCTTTTAAAAATCATGTGAAAAAGGTAATTCAAATAACCAAATTCAACCTCGCTAATTTCCGATTTATACAAAATTGTTTGACTACAGAGGTAGCAAAACTGTTCTTCAGATCTATGATACTCCTCCATTTAACATACTGCTTGACTAGTTGGGCCCAAGCTTGCTGTACAACATTAAAACCCATTCAGTCTGTCTACAAACAGGCTCTCAAAGTGCTTGATAGGAAGCCCAATAGCCATCATCACTGTTACATCCTGAGAAAGCATGAGCTCCTGAGTTGGAAAAATCTTGTGCAATACACCAACGCATGTTTTGTATTCAAGATCCTAAATGGCCTGGCTCTCCCTCCACTCAGTATTTTTGTTAAACAGAAAACCCAAACATATGGCAGCAGATCCACAAGGTCTGCCATGAGAGGTGACTGTATAGTTCCCTTAAGGAAAAGCACCTTTAGTCAATCTGCTTTCTCTGTGAGAGCTTCCCATGTTTGGAATACACTGCCATCAGACACACATAACTGCACCACATATCACACTTTCACAAAAACAGGAAGACATGGCTAAAGGCCAATCAGATTTGTGAACATAATCCCTAGTTTTGTGTTGTCGCTTTCCATGTTGTCTGTAGCTTGTGAGGTGTGGAAACACTTTGTTACTTTTATGGATTTTGTCTTGTTGCTTTTTGTGCCATGTTGCTCTGTCTGCGTGCTACGTCTTGCTTGTACTATGTGGCTCTGCGTGTGCTCACTGCTCAATGATTGTCTGTATTGTTATTGTAATTGTTTTTAAAAACCTGCCCAGGGACTGTGGTTAAAAATTAGCCAGCTGGCTAAAACCGGCACATTTACTGAAACGTTGATTAATGTGTCCCTGTAAAAATACAAATAAACTCAAACAATTACCAATGAGCTGCTGGCTTGTCTGACTGAATACAGCATCATGGTGGAGGCAGAGGTTCACAGCTTTAAAAGCAGAGCTCTATCTCTCTGTCTGTCTCTCGCTGCTTTCCTTTATAGTCCTATAGGGCATGGGCAACAACATCCACACACACAAGTATGGATGCACGCACACACACAGGCATACACACACGTACACACACGCACAGAGACACAGCCACGCATGCAAGAATGCGTACACATACAGCTCCTCCATCCTCTATCTTTCCTGATCCTGCAGGAGAGGGGCCAGAGGGGAGAACCTAGGCTGAGGTATGTCAGTGTAGCAGGAGAGAAAGCGAGCTGCAACGGGTACTCGAACTGTGGCTCCTATGGTGCAGAAGTGAGCGTCTCTACTGACCTGGCCAAAAAGTATTTGTTTCTCTCTTTTATTTCTCTTCATTCATATATCTTTATTTCTATTGCTTGCTCTCACCCACACTTCTCTCTCTCTGTCCGTCCATCAGTGCTGTTCTATTGGAGATAAAGTTGAAACTGTCCTTGCCTTTCCAGTGATACCCATTGATGCCACACCTGCAGTAGCTGCTTCAAAAACCCACTGCAAAAACACAAACACACACACACACAGACGCTGGGGGCAGATATTTTCCTGTTCATCCATAAAATGTAGATTTAGAGATAGCATCTTCAAAAGGGCTATGAACACATTGAAGCAACACAAACACACACTCACACATATTCACCAGAAGGTAGACTGCTCTAACTTATCTCTGACTTTTACCCCTGTAATTGGGATGAATGGATTTATGAGAGAGGGCTATTAGCACATGAGGGGATTGTAGGAAAATAGAGCTGATAGAGTGGGCAGCTGTGCTTCTAGCCCCTAGGCAACTTCGCAGTATTTAGTTTTTTATGTGTTATTTCTTACATTACTAGGCCAGAAAACATTTTGTGTTATTGCATACAGCCGGGAAATACATTTGGAAATCAGAGCGATGACAACTCAGCATTACGACCAGAAATATGACTTTCCCGATTCGGATATCCCCCAGGGCAATTGAACTGTTTCCAGAGGCAGATCCAGAAGAGGTACTCGGAGTGGACTTCTAGTCCGACTCAGGAGGCGCGCACATCACCCACCGCTTCCAAGTATATAACTCGCTAATGTTCAGTCTCTGGATAATAGAGTTGACGAGCTGAGGCCGAGGATTTCCTTCCAGAGATACATCAGGGATTGTAACATACTCTGTTTCACGGAAACATGGCTCTCTCGGGATATACTCCCTGAGTCCGTACAGACAGTTGGGTTCTCAGTTCATCGCGCAGACAGGAATAAATATCTCTCCGGGAAGAAGAAGGGCGGGGTTGTATGTTTCATGATTAACTACTCATGGTGTGATTGTGATAACATACAGGAACTGAAGTCCTTTTGTTCACCCTACCTAGAATAACTCACAATCAAATGCCGACCGTATTACCTCCCAAGAGAATTCTCTTCGGTTATAGCCACAGCCATGTATATTCCCACCCAAGCTGATACCATGACGGCCCTCAAAGAACTTCACTGGACTCTATGCAAACTGGAAACCACATATTCTGAGGTTGCATTTATTGTAGCTGGGTATTTTAACAAAGCAAATTTGATGAAAATGCTGCAAAAGTTCTATCAACACATAGACTGTAGTACTCGAGCTGCTAAAACACTCGACCACTGCTACTCCAACTTCCAGGATGCCTACAAGGCCCTCCCCCGCCCTCCCTTCGGCAAATCTGACCACAACTCCATTTTGCTCCTCCCTTCCTATAGGCAGAAACTCAAACAGGAAGTACCCGTGCTAAGGATTATTCAACGCTGTTCTGACCAATCGGAATATACGCTTCAAGATTGTTTTGATCACGCGGACTGGGATATGTTCCGGGTAGCCTCCGACAATAACATCAACGAATACACTGATATGGTGACGGAATTCATCAGGAAGTGTATAGCAGATGTTGTACCCACTGTGTTAAATCCTACCCTAACCAGAAACCGTGGATAGATGGTAGCAATCGCGCAAAACTGAAAGCGCGAACCACCGCATTTAACCATGGCAAGCTGACCGGGAATATGGCCGAATACAAACAGTGTAGTTATTCCCTCCGTAAGGCAATCAAACAGGCAAAACGTCAGTATAGAGACAAGGTGGAGTCGCAATTTAACAGCTTTACTTACTCTTCGTGTTATTGTTTGCTTAGAGTTTTCCAATTTTCCCAGAAGTGGTTAGATTCTGTGGATTCTTCAACTACATTGAGCTGATTTCTGACGTGCTGTTCCTTCTTTTTCCGTTGTGTGTTTCTGTCGTGTTTTAGTGATTCACCATAGTGAAGGTGTAGGCTCAGGTTTTCTGGGTCTCTATGTTTTTGGTTGGATAGGTTTCTCAATTTCTTATGAATCAGTTATGAATACTTACACTCTCCCAACTACAATATATTTTACATGAGAACCACACAGAAGCTGGCAGCACCCCACCTATAAAACTGAACTGAAAGGCATGAGACGTCCATTGAACACAAACCCGTTTTCAATTACATGAGATCCTCCCCTCTCACCGTATGTGTGTGTGAGGAATCACTCTGGAATGCAATTCCAGTGTGTGTCACAAATTCCTGTCCAATCTTTCGACAAATGGAGGAAAATAGTTCCACAACTTCAGAACAGGTTCGGGTTTAAGTGGAGTGAAATAGATTTGCACTTTTTGCGAAACGTTCTGCAGGTGCTGTGTTAATGAATGTTTACACACTTTTTTTTAAAGTAATTGAAAATGAAATTGCAAAATCAGAGAACTATGTGTGTCACATTGAACTGTTAGCTCACAGAGAAAACGTTGTGCAACTCACACAAATAGATAACTCTGATTCTATAGTAGCATATTCAGTTAAAACCATTGGGGAGAGTGAATCAAACCAATCTAGATGGTCATTTTAAGTGGTTTATTATCTTGCTTATATTCTGTCTCCATCACAGTGAATTACAGCCTATCACAATTCTAAAAACAAAAGGAAACGTTTTTAAATCCACCATTATAGTCAATACACCTTAATAGTCCAATTTTACAGCTCACAAATGATGAATAATCAATCTGAAATAAATCATTATTGTTAGTAGATAAATGTGGTCTGTTTGGTCCTCTCCATCCCTGTGAACATGTGGTATGTAAATCAGGTTAGGCTTAACATACAATGCCTTCCGAAAGTATTCACACCCCTTGACTTTTTGCCACATGTTGCTGTGTTACAGCCTGAATTTAACATTTATAAAATGTAGATTTTGTGTCACTGGTCTACACACAATATTCCATAATGTCAAAGTGGAATTATGTTTGTAGAATTTTTTACAAATTAATAAAAAATGAAAAGCTGATATGTCTTAAGTCAGTAAGTATTCAACTTCTTTGTTATGGCAAGCCTTACAAGTCACATAATAAGTTGCATGGACTCACTGTGTGCAATAATAGTGTTTAACATGATTTTTATATGACTACCTCATCTTTGTACCCCACACATACAATTTTGATTAAAATATTTTTAATCCATTTTGAATTCAAGCTTTAACACAACAAAATGTGGAATAAGTAAAGGGGTATGAATACTTTCATACCCCTTTAACTGTAAGGTCCCTCAGTCGAGCAGTGAATTTCAGACAGATTCAATCACAATGACCAGGGTGGTTTTCCAATGCCAAGCAAAGAAGGACACCTATTGGTAGATGGGTAAAAAAAAAGAAGCAGACTGAATATCCTTTTGAGCATGGTGAAGTAAATAATTACACTTTGGATGGTGTATGAATACACCCAGTCACTACAAAAACACAGGTGTCCTTCCTAATTCAGTTGCCGGAGAAGAAGGAAACTGCTCAAAGATTTCACCATGAGGCTTATGGTGACTTTAAAACAGTTACAGAGTCTAATGGCTGTGATAGGAGAAAACTGAGGATGGAACAACAACATTATGGTTACTCCACAATACTAACAGAGTGAAAAGAAGGAAGCCTGTACAGAAAAAATATTCCAAAACATGCATCCTGTTTGCAATAACGCACGAAGTAAAACTGCAAAAAATGGGGCAAAGAAATTAACTTTATGTCCCGAATAAAAACATATGTTTGAGCCAAATCCAACACAACACATCACTGAGTACCACTCTTCATATATTCAGCAATGGTGGTAGCTGCATCATGTCATGGGTATGCTTGACATCGACAAGAACTAGGGAGTTTTTGGGGGTATAAAAATACATGGAATAGAGCTAAGCACAGGCAAAATCCTAGAGGAAAACCTGGTTTAGTCTGCTTTCCACCAGACACTGGGAGAGTAATTCACCTTTCAGCGGGACAATAACCTAAAACACAAGGACAAATATACACTGGAGTTGCTTACCAAGATTACATTGAAAGTTCCTGAGTGGCCTAGTTACAGTTTTGACTTAAATTGGCTTCAAAATCTATAGCAAGACCTGAAAATGGCTGTCTAGCAATAATCAACAACCAACTTGACAGAGCTTGAAGAATTTCATAAAGAATAATGTGCAATAATTGTACAATCCAGGTGTGCAAAGCCCTTAGAGTTTTATCCAGAAAGACAATTTATCCAGAAAGGTAATTCTAACATGTATTGATTGACTCATTTTCAATACATTTGCTAAAATGTCTAAAAACATGTTTTCACTCTGTCATTTTGGGGTATTGTGTGTAGATGTGTGAGAGAAAATATTTTTAATCCATTTTGAATTCAAGCTTTAACACAACAAAATGTGGAATAAGTAAAGGGGTATGAATACTTTCTGAAGGCCTGAAGACAGGATAATCCAACTAAGCCAGCTATGACACATGCCCTTGTCATGTAAGACTGCAGCATACCAAAAATACATCCACAACTAGACACCTCATTAGTGTCACCGCCCAGCAGTAAAGCATGAAGCTTTTCTTCTGAGAGTTACATGGGCTAACAGCATTCAATATGAGGTGAGAGCTGTCCAATGCCTATACAGTACACACTCCTGGGGGACGTGTGTGTGTGTGTGTGTGTGTGTGTGTGTGTGTGTGTGTGTGTGTGTGTGTGTGTGTGTGTGTGTGTGTGTGTGTGTGTGTGTGTGTGTGTGTGTGTGTGTGTGTGTGTGTGTGTGTGTGTGTGTGTGTGTGTGTGTGTGTGTGTGTGTGTGATCTCAGGCTTGATAAACACAAATCAAAAGGTCCATTTGGTGATGATCCCTGGAGGGGAAAGAAACAGGAGATACTGGATGCTCAGGCTGCTGGGTCTGTCTGGGAGAGATGAGGTCTTGATTTACTGGAGCGGTGATACCAGTCTGGTGTATCTGCAGATAACAGAATTAAGCTATACCGTAAGGTAGGAAATCAGAAGAAGAGGTGTGTAGTAGTATCGGATGTTATGTATAGGGGGATGGAATGTACTTTACAGGTATGGTGCAACTCTTGCTACAAACATTTGGCTCAATCCAGACTGATTTTGCCCTTCTGTCAATTGATATGATAATATAGTCGTTTGTTGTTGTCATGGCACATTGCCTGGATGGGATGAGAAAATCAGAGCAGGGTATTCAGTTTGGTGAAACAGCAACATAAAGTAATAATGATTTAGATGTTTTTCTACCACCAGCTGTGTATTGATTTACAAATACATCTAGAAGATTATATCTGGTTTTGTTTGTATCATACAAGCTGCATGGCCAAGTTGTGAGAGTGTGATCCCTGAGAGGCCTGCTGTAAAGCCAGAACCACATTGGGACACGCTCCAATCACACTTCCAAATCCATCTCTACTGTTTACTTTCTAATGAGTTCTTACCAAGAGAGAGTGAAAGTGAGAGGAGACAGAAAACACAACAAGGCCTTTGGCAAATGACACAAATCCTGTTTTTGTGCTTTTCTGAGTTCGTAATTTTTCTAATTTGTCTTGGATGGTGGTTCGGCTGATCTCAGTTAAACTTTTAATAAGCCCTATTTCACGGCGCGTAGCTGAGAGATTAGAACTGACAGGGCAGGCGTGGGCTAGCAGTCAGAGAGCAGCTCTGAGCAGTTCCAGGGCTTTGCTCCGGCTTGGAAATAGTTCAAGAAACGGAAAAATACAGGGTCCAGAGGTACTCTGCCTTGCACCATGGGACAGAGGGACGCTAGGGTCCAAAGGGCGTCTTCCTTGCACCCGGGGGAGTGATCATGCAGAATCACTCATTTATATTGGAAAACATGCTCCTTGGAGAACATAAGTTGTGCCAAGAGAACCCTTTTTTTGGAAAAGCTAAGTTTTCATAACTGTAATGTTTACATGAATTCTGACTATTTCCAGGGATACACAACATTCTGATATATATGTAGATATATTTGTCAGAAGGAATACCATATTTCCCTTGACGGAGTGATGCTGAATGTAAAACAATGGCTCAACTTACCCCACTCTCCCCTACACTAGGAAGGGTTGCCTGGTGAAACAGACTGACCCCTGTGAACGGTCGAAAGAGGCTATAGGAAGGGTGCCAGAAGTGTATTTGGAATTCAGCCGAACATAGGGATTAGGGTGTATAAGGTATAAGAGGTTGTTCTCACAGACTAGGTCTGCAAGATGGAGCAGGCAAACTCTCTAAAAGTGATGGCTTCATGGCTTCATAGCTTCATGACTTCATGGTTTCATGGCTTCATGGCTTCATGGCCCAGGTCAGCTGATTATCCTGAGAGTGACCGAACTGTAGCATTAACCAGAGGAACAGAACAGATCCACTTGGCTAGCGGGTGGATGTCTGTCCTTTTATGGATGTCTGTCGTTTTAGCCATATTGGCAAGAGGGAATGTGAACAGGACTTTCAGCAGGTCTTTACTGGCTCGTTAGTGTCAGAGGAGTGATGGAAGGAAGACAGTGAGAATGAAAAAAATAGTTTTACTGTGATTGGAAGGAAGAGGAGCAGAGCAGGTACAGAGGGAGATTAAACCAGCAAAAGTACAAAGACTCTTTCAAAAATATATAAAAACATTTTTTGAAAGATTCTCATTTGCGTACTACAATGTACATTTTTTTTATATTATTCCCCCAGATACTTGAGATCTAATGATGGAAACCTGAAACTTCAAATACAGAGTGAGTCAGATTAAAACACTATTGTGTGTTACCACAATGAAACCTGACAGTTATTGTGTGATAATTTGATGAGAAAAAAGTTTGAATGGGTCTTGATTGGGCCAGAAACAAGCCCTAGTAATTACATACAGATCATCAGAACAGAACTCAAACCTGCTGTGACTGACCTGTGTGTGTGTGTGTGTGTGTGTGTGTGTGTGTGTGTGTGTGTGTGTGTGTGTGTGTGTGTGTGTGTGTGTGTGTGTGTGTGTGTGTGTGTGTGTGTGTGTGTGTGTCTTTCTCTCTTTCAAGGTGTAAGGCACTTACTCTGTCATCAGAGGCAACAAGCAACAGTAGCTCCCTGCAACAAAAACAGCTTGTCGTGCTCTAGCTGGAAGCTAGCTGAATGTTGCTTTCTGGTGGCCAAAGGAGGAAAGAATCTGTACACTGTCACACTTCACATCCACCTCCATACACTAAAGTACCTCTAACGCTGCTATAAGCAAGGGAAACAGACTGCACACAGGCAAAGCATGACCGGACCTTCAACTGCTTATGGTTTTCTCATGCACTGACGTCTGGTTTGAGATGCCATTTAATAAATAAAGGAAACAGTCATATAAAGCTAGACACAGATATTGTGATATTTTGAACGTCTACTGCACACAGTTGAAAGCATTACCAGTCCTTGAACTGCGTACAGTCTACTACATTGGCGCAGAACATACACAGGAAATAACACTGAATGGTAGGGCATACAGATGTTGGGTCTTAATTTGACCAGTTTCGTACGGCGGAGTTAAATAATCATGCAGCATGAGGATTTGGTTATTCCCCCCAAAAGTGATCATTTCTACCGGTAAATTAGTTTTGATAGGGTATAGTAGGCTACTGTTTAGGTGTAGCCCACGGCTGCATTTTGGATACACTTGTATGTCGTAGTGGAGATGTGTAGGGTTGCACTTCAGATAAATTGTTGTACACTTGAATGTCTCAGTAGGAGGACATTTATTCTGTCTTTTGCTTTTGAGCGGGAGAGAGAAAAAGAGAACTGCAGGTCTTCAGTGAATTTATGTAAATCACAATGCTCATTTGAATTTCTTGCAACAAAGGAAATTCTAAGCAACAACAGAGTGATCCAATTAAGATACTACACCTGTACCTTGAATGAGAATGAATTCCTTGATATTGACTATCACACAGGTGAAAGCATGAGCAGTTCTTGAACTGCTTAGTGTTCTATATAAAAAATATATATATATTTTATTTCAGCTTCCCAACCCTGAGAGTACAGGAATGTCAAGATGTAGTGTTGATGCTACCAAAGGATGCATGCATTCTAAACTCAACATTTCCACTGTAGATCTTCAATCATGGGCTCATATGATAGCCCATACTTATAAGCTACTGGCTCTATATTGAGTGCACCAGAGGGTTCTCATGGCATCATTTGTCTTGCTTTGGGTAAACATTGTCATTTTGGCCCAGCAGTGTTGAGGCACCCCAGTCAGCCTTGTTTAATGGAAGTATCCATCTGCAGTGATTCATGATGTCTCCATAGTGACAGGAAGCTGAGCACTGATGATCAGCGGTGGGGGAATACTACCTCTGTGTGGCCATATAGAGTAACTGCCATTTACTGACAGACAAAAGAATGTCACTATACAGCAATCCTTTAAATGGACCATACAAAATATCAAATACTTAGGATGCTTAATAAGTGACAACAAACCATAAATATATAATTAAATGGAATAATCATACCATAAATCTTAAACCGATTCAGAATGGCATGGCTTCTGAAGTTCTTATATTTATTCTCTGTAATACCATTTGCCCCATCATAATACCTTATTTATATTATATCATAACATGCTTTCTATGGACAAATAAAACTCATAGATTTATAAGGAAGGATTTACATCTTCCTAAACCTGAGGGTGGTTTTAATCTTCCAGACTTGGAATTGTATCAACTCGCCACCCAGGACTTTAACTTGCGACATACACTGAGTATACAAAATATTAAGAACACCTGCTTTTTCATAACAGACTGACCAGGAGAATCTAGGCGAAAAATCTATGATCCCTTATTGATGTCACTTGTTAAATCCACTTCAAATCAGTGTAGATGAAGGGGAAGAGACAGGTTAAAGAAGGATTTTTAAGCCTTGAGACAATTGAGACATGGATTGTTTATGTGTGCCATTCAGAGTGTTAATGGGCAAGACAAAAGATTGAAGTGCCTTTGAACAGGGTTTGGTACACCGGTTTGTGTCAAGAACTGCAATACTGCTGGGTTTTTCACACTCAACAGTTTATAGTCTGTATCAAGAATGGTCCACCACCCAAAGGACATCCATCCAACTTGACACAACTGTGAGAAGCATTGGAGTCAACATGGGTCAGCATCGTTGTGGAACGCTTTCGACACCTTGTAGAGTCCCTGCCCTGACGAATTGAGGCTGCTCTGAAGGCAGAATGGGGGTGGGGGGGGGGGGGGGGGAGCGGCTCAACACACACACACACACACACACACACACACGGTACCAGTCACAAGTTTGGACACACCTACTCATTCAGGGGTTTTATTTTTACTATTTTCTACATTGTAGAATAATAGTGAAAACATTAACATTATCAAATAACACATGGAATCATGTTGTAACCAAAAAAGTGTTAAACAAATCAAAATGTATTTTAGATTCTTCAAAGTAGCCTCCCTTTGCCTTGATGACAGCTTTGCACACTCTTGGCATTCTCTCAACCAGCTTCCTCTGGAATGCTTTTCCAACAGTATTGAAGGAGTTCCCACATATGCTGAGCACTTGTTGGCTGCTTTTCCTTCACTCTGCGGTCCAACTCATCCCAAACCATCTCAATTGGGTTGAAGTCGGGTGATTGTGGAGGCCAGGTCATCTGATGTGTCACTCTCCTTCTAGGTCAAACAGCCCTTACACAGCCTGGAGGTGTGTTGGGTCATTGTCCTGTTGAAAAACAAATGATAGTGCCACTAAGCACAAACTAGATGGGATGGTGTATCGCTGTAGAATGCTGTGGTAGCCATGCTGCTTAAGTGTGCCTTGACTTCTAAATAAATCACAGACAATGTAACCAGCAAAGCACCCCCACAACATCACAGCTCCTCCTCCACGCTTCACAGTGGGAACCACACATACGGCGATCATCCGTTCAGCTACTCCGCGTCTGACAAAGACAGAGGTTGGAATCAAGGTAGCTGGGTTTTCCATGTGTCGGTCCTCATGAGAGCCCGTTTCAACATAGCACTTGATGGGTTTTGCGACTGCACAAATTTTCTGGATTGACTGACCTTCAGGTCTTAAAGTAATTGATGATGGACTGTCGTTTCTCTTTGCTTATTTGAGCTGTTCTTGCCATAATATGGACTTGGTCTTTTACCAAATAGGGCTATCTTCTGTATACCATCCCTACCTTGTCAAAACACAACTGATTGGCTCAAACACATTTTTATATTTCACCTTTATTTAACCAGGTAGGCTAGTTGAGAACAAGTTCTCATTTACAACTACGACCTGGCCAAGAATAAAGCAAAGCAGTTCGAAACATACAACAACACAGAGTTACACATGGAATAAACAAACATACATTCAATAATACAGTAGAAAAAGTCTATATACAGTGTGTGCAAATGAGGTAAGATAAGGGATTTAAGGCAATAAATAGGCCATGGTGGCGAAGTAATTACAATATACCAATTAAACACTGGAGTAATTGATGTGCAGAAGATGAATGTGCAAGTAGAGATAATGGGGTGCAAAGGAGCGAGATAAATAGATAAATACAGTATTGGGATGAGGTAGTTGGATGGGCTATATTACAGATGGGCTATGTACAGGTGCAGTGATCTGTGAGCTGCTCTGACAGCTGGTGCTTAAATCTAGTGAGGGAGATATGAGTCTCCAGCTTCAGTGATTTTTGCAGTTCGATCCAGTCATTGGCAGCAGAGAACTGGAAGGAAAGGAGGCCAAAGTAGGAATTGGCTTTGGGGGTGACTAGTGAGATTTACCTGCTGGAGCGCGTGCTATGGGTGGGTGCTGCTATGGTGACCAGTGAGCTGAGATAAGGAAGGGCTTTACCTAGCAGAGACTTGTAGATGACATGGAGCCAGTGGGTTTGGCGATGAGTATGAAGCGAGGGCCAGCCAACGAGAGCGTACAGGTCACAATGGTGGGTAGTATATGAGGCTTTGGTGACAAAACGGATGGCACTGTGATAGACTGCATCCAATTTGTTGAGTAGAGTGTTGGAGGCTATTTTGTAAATGACATCGCCGAAGTTGAGGATCGGTAGGATGGCCAGTTTTACAAGGGTATGTTTGGCAGCATGAGTGAAGGATGCTTTGTTGCGAAATAGGAAGCCGATGCTAGATTTAATTTTGGATTGGAGATGCTTAATGTGAGTCTGGAAGGAGAGTTTACAGTCTAACCAGACACCTAGGTATTTGTAGTTGTCCACATATTCTAAAAACGAACCGCCCAGAGTAGTGATGCTGGACCGGCGGGCTGGTACGGGCAGCAATCGGTTGAAGAGCATGCATTTAGTTTTACTTGGAGGCAACGGAAGGAGAGTTGTATGGCATGGAAGCTCATCTTGAGGTCAGTTAACAGTGTCCAAAGAAAGGCCCGAAGTATACAGAATGGTGTCGTCTGCGCAGAGGTGGATCAGAGAATCACCAGCAGCAAGAGCGACATCATTGATGTATACAGAGAAGAGAGTCGGCCCAAGAATTGAACCCTGTGGCACCCCCATAGAGACTGCCAGAGGTCCAGACAACAGGCCCTCCAATTTGACACACTGAACTCTGTCTGAGAAGTAGTTGGTGAACCAGGCGAGGCAGTCATTTGAGAAACCAAGGCTGTTTAGTCTGCCGATAAGAATGTGGTGATTGAGTCGAAAGCCTTGGCCAGGTCGATGAATACGGCTGCACAGTAATGTCTCTTATCGATGGCGGTTATGATATCGTTTAGTACCTTGAGCGTGGTTGAGGTGCACCCATGACCAGCTCTAAAACCAGATTGCATAGCGGAGAAGGTACGGTGGGATTCGAAATAGTTGGTAATCTGTTTGTTAACTTGGCTTTCGAAGACCTTAGAAAGGCAGGGTAGGATAGATATAGGTCTGTAGCAGTTTGGGTCTAGAGTGTCTCCCCCTTTGAAGAGGGGGATGATCACAGCTGCTTTCCAATCTTTGGGAATCTCAGACGATACGAAAGAGAGATGGAACAGGCTAGTAATAGGGGTTGCAACAAATTCGGCAGATAATTTTAGAAAGAGAGGGTCCAGATTGTCTAGCCTCTCTAGGCTAGATGAGATGCTACCGTCCCACCTGACCAACATCCAGTGAAAGTACAGGGCGCCAAATTCAAACTACAGAATTGTAAATATTTAACATTCTTGAAAATACACATGCAATATGTCAAATTAAAGCTTGACTTCCTATTAATCCAGGATTGGTGTCAGATTTCAAAAAGGCTTTATGGCGAAAGCAAACCATGTGATTATTTCATGACAGCACCCCATCAAACAAACACAGACAATCATATT
The DNA here is from genome assembly GCF_016432855.1 of Salvelinus namaycush. Classification (NCBI taxonomy): domain Eukaryota; kingdom Metazoa; phylum Chordata; class Actinopteri; order Salmoniformes; family Salmonidae; genus Salvelinus; species Salvelinus namaycush. The sequence goes on along the minus strand of NC_052330.1, from coordinate 23,271,044 downwards.
TCATCCCGCCAGGCGCGACACAAAACTCAGAAATAACGATATAATTCATGCCTTACCTTTGAAGAGCTTCTTCTGTTGGCACTCCAATATGTCCCATAAACATCACAAATGGTCCTTTTGTTCGATTAATTCCGTCGTTATATCTCCAAAATGTCAATTTATTTGGCGCGTTTGATCCAGTAAAACACCGGTTCCAACTCGCGCAACATGACTACAAAATATCTAATAAATTACCTGTAATCTTTGTCCAAACATTTTTTCCAAACAACTTTTGGTATTTTTTTACGTAAATAATCAATCAAATTTAACACGGGATAAACTGCGTTCAATAGCGGATAAAAACAAAGTGGAGTGAGCTTTCAGGTCACGCGCCCCAACCACAACAGTACACTACACTCAACCCTCGTTCTGAACAGCCCTACTTCTTCATTTCTCAAAGGAAAAACATCAACCAATTTCTAAAGACTGTTGACATCCAGTGGAAGCGATAGGAACTGCAAGCAAGTGCCTTAGAAATCTAGATCCCCATAGAAATCCCATTGAAAAGAGAGTGACCTCAAAAAAAATTATCCTGGATGGTTTGTCCTCGGGGTTTCGCCTGACAAATAAGTTCTGTTATACTCACAGACATCATTCAAACAGTTTAAGAAACTTCAGAGTGTTTTCTATCCAAATCCACTAATAATATGCATATCCTATCTTCTGGGCCTGATTAGCAGGCAGTTTACTTTGGGCACATTTTTCATCCGGACGTGAAAATACCGCCCCCTAGCCTAGAGAGGCTAGCACGGCTGATTTGTAGGGGTCCAGATTTTGCAGCTCTTTAAGAACATCAGCTATCTGTATTTGGGTGAAGGAGAAATGGGGAAGGCTTGGGCGAGTTGCTGTGGGGGGTGCCGGGCAGTTGACCGGGGTGGGGGTAGCCAGGTGGAAAGCATGGCCAGCCGTAGAAAAATGCTTATTGAAATTCTCAATTATAGTGAATTTATCAGTGGTGACAGTGTTTCCTAGCCTCAGTGCAGTGGGCAGCTGGGAGGAGGTGCTCTTATTCTCCATGGACTTTACAGTGTCCCAGAACTTTTTGAGTTTGTGCTACAAGATGCAAATTTCTGTTTGAAAAAGCTAGCCTTAGCTTTCCTAACTGCCTGTGTATGTTGGTTCCTAACTTCCCTGAAAAGTTGCATATCACTAGGGTTATTCGATGCCAATGCAATATGCCACAGGATGTTTTTGTGCTGGTCAAGGGCAGTCAGGTCTGGAGTGCACCAAGGGCAATATCTGTTCCCGGTTCTACATTTTTTGAATGGAGCATGCTTATTTAAGATGGTGAGGAAGGCACTTTTAAAGAATAACCAGGAATCCTCTACTGACGGGATGAGGACAATATCATTCCAGGTTACCCCGGCCAGTTCGATTAGAAATGCCTGCTCGCTGAAGTGTTTTATGGAGCGTTTGACAGTGATGAGGGGTGGTGGTTTGACCGCAGACCCATTACGGATGCAGCAGAGGTGTATTTGGAGAGCAGGTTGGTTAGGATGATATCTATGAGTGTGCCTGTGTTTACAGATTTGGGATTGTACCTGGTATGTTCATTGATAATTTGTGTGAGATTGAGGGCATCAAGCTTAGATTGTAGGATGGCCGGGGTGTTAAGCATGTCCCAGTTTAGGTCACCTAGCATAACAAGCTCTGAAGATAGATGGGGGGCATTTAGTTCACATTTGATGTCCAGGGCACAGCTGGGGGCAGAGGGTGGTCTATAGCAAGCGGCAACGGTGAGAGACTTGTTTCTGGCAAGGTGGATTTTTAAAGTAGAAGCTCGAATTGTTTGGGTACAGACCTGGATAGTAAGACAGAACCCTGCAGGCTATCTCTGCAGTAGATTGCAACTCCGCCCCCTTTGGCAGTTCTATCTTGGCGGAAAATGTTACAGTTAGGGATGGAAATTTCATGGTTTTGGTGGTCTTCCTAAGCCAGGATTCAGACAAGGCTAAGACATCCGGGTTGGCAGAGTGTGCTAAAGCAGTGAATAAAACAAACTTAGGGAGGAGGCTTCTAATGTTAACATTCATGAAACCAAGGCTTTTACGGTTACAGAAGTCAACAAATGAGAGCACCTGGGGAATAGGAGTGGAGCTAGGCACTGCAGGTCCAGGATTAACCTCTACATCAACAGAGGAGGAGTAGGATAAGGTTATGGCTAAAGGCTATAAGAACTGGTGGTCTAGTATGTTCGGAACAGAGAGTAAAAGGAGCAGGTTTCTGGGCGCGATAGAATAGATTCAAGGCATAATGTATAGACAAAGGTATGGTAGGATGTGAGTACATTGGAGGTAAACCTAGGCATTGAGTGATGAGAGAGATATTGTCTCTAGAAACATTTAAACCAGGTGATGTCATCGCATATGTGGGAGGTGGAACTAAATGGTTGGTTAAGGCATGTTGAGTAGGGTTAGAGGCTCTACAGTGAAATAAAACAATACTCACTAACCAGAACAGTAACGGACAAGGCATTTTGACATTAGGGAGAGGCATGCGCAGTGGAGTGATCATAAGGGTTCAGTGAATGGTTGGGCTGGCTGGAGATACGGCGATTCAGACAGCTAGCAGGCCGGGGCTAGCAAGCTAGCAGAAGGGCCTTAGAGGGACGTCGCGACAGAGGAAAGTCTGTTTTAGCCTTCTCGTGCGGTTCCGTCGATAGACCAGTCGTGATGGATTAGTAGGGTTCCGTGTAGCAGAGGGGTCCAGTCAAATTGGCAAATGGATCTATTCAGCTAACAGTCCAATATGCTCTAGACAGCTAGCGGGCCGCGGCTAGCAGGCTAGCAAATGGGCATTCAGGGGACGTCGCAACGGAGGGGCCTGTTGGGAAGAAAAACCCTTGGGAAGATTACGTCGGTAGTCCAGTCGTGATGGATAAGCAGGGCTTCGTGTGGTAAAAGGGGCCCAGGCCCGTTGGCAAAATAGGAATTGCGGCACGAGAAATTGGCCAATGGACCTATTAGCTAACAGTTCGATATGCTCGACAGCTAGCGGGCCATGGCTAGCAGATGGGCATTCAGGGGACGGAGGGACGGAGGGGCCTGTTGGGAAGAAAAACCCTTGGGCAGATTACGTCGGTAGTCCAGTCGTGATGGATAAGCAAGGCTTCGTGTGGTAAAAGGGGCCCAGGCCCATTGGCAAAATAGGAATAGCAGCACGAGAAATTGGCCAATGGACCTATTAGCTAACAGTCCGATAGGCTCTAGACAGCTAGCGGGCCACGGCTAGCAGATGGGCATTCAGGGGACGTCGGGACGTAGGAGCCAGTTGACTAACCACCTCGAGCAGATTACGTTGGTAGTCCAGTCGTGAAGAATCGGCGGGGTTCGGTACCCCGTACCGGCAGTAAAAGGGGTCCAGGAGTGTCTGATGGACCTCTTCAGCTAGCCGGGAGACGGGCCTAGCATGTGCTAGCTCCAGGCTAATTGGTGCTTGCTTCGGGACAGAGACGTTGGCCAGGAGTGGTCACTCGGATTGCAGCTAGCTAGTTGCGATGATCCGGGTGAGAAGGTTCAGAGCTTGCGGTAGGAATCCGGGGATATGGAGAGAAAATAGGTCAAGTATGCTCTGGTTGAATCGCGTTGAACAAACTAGCGAAAGCTCTCTGAGCTAAAGGTAGCTGATGACCGCTAGCAGTGGTTAGCTGACTACTAGCTAGTAGCTAGTTAGCTGGCTAGCTTCTGTTGGGGGATTCCGATTCAGAGGTAAAGAAAAATACCTTAGAAAAAGCAGATCCACACCACATCCACACCACAAGTATTTTGAAGTTGAGGTTTAGAAAAATATAAAAAAGATATCCGAAGAAAAATATATAAAAATATATATACATGGGACACGACAAGACGAAGGACAAAGACGTCTGACTGCTACGCCATTTTGGATAGCATTAAGAAGGAAATAAATTCCACAAATTAACTTTTAACAAGGCACACCTGTTAATTGAAATGCATTCCAGGTGACTACCTCATGAAGCTGGGTGACAGAATGCCAAGGGTGTGCAAAGCTGTCATCAAGGCAAAGGGTGTCTACTTTGAAGAATCTCAAATCTTTTTTGGTTCCATGTGGTATTTCATAGTTTGGATGTCTTCACTATTATTCTACAATGTAGAAAATAGTAAAAATAAAGGAAAACCATGGAATGAGTGGGTGTGTCCAAACTTTTGACTATACTGTACATCACAGTGGAATCAGATAAGGCACACCCCACACACAGATTAGTGATAGATCCATTTCATCATGTCCACCCTTTGATTTGTCCCCTCCTCATTGTTAGCTGCCCCCCCAAGCGGTCTCACCCCTCTGCTCCCACTCTGAGCGGCACTTCAAATGGCGTGCAGCATTCAATTAGCTATGCCCCACTAAAGAGGAACAATGGGTCCATATTGAAGATGGAATGCTCATCCCCAGAATCTTTTCACATGTCTATGTTCAAAGGATAAAGCTAAGAGCATTGACAACTTCATAGTTAAGAACACTATAACAATATGGAAGAAATGTTTACGTATTCTACAAGAACCAATATCACACAAATAAACACAGTCCTATGGAATAATCCTTGGATAGCTTTTCAGAATTCCTCGATAAATTATAAGCCTACATTTATTTCCGTGATAGAATTAAAAAAGCAATTTGAACTGACCAATGTAGATATTTTCTAATAATAAAACGTTTCTTATCAAGAAATGTTGATTTGAAATCTTTTGGACAAAAAGACAAATCAGAACAATCTTGAGGGAATCCTATTTGAGTCAGAAAAGGATATTCAAATGATAGGTAAGATACACAAACTTACAGAGAGACTATCCAACTGACAATCTCTTAGAAAAAATATAAACTATTGGAACCAAGACTTAAAAATAACTGATATTGGCACAAGATGGAGGGAATGTTGGAACATACACTACATGGCCAAAAGTACATTTGTGGATTTGGCTATTTCAGCCACAACCGTTGCTGACAGGTGTATAAAATCGAGCACGCAGCAATGCAATCTTCATAGACAAAAACTGGCAGTAGAATGGCCTTACTGAAAAGCTCAGTGACTTTCAACGTGGCACCATCATAGGATGCCACTTTTCCAACAAGTCAATTCATCACATTTCTGCCCTGCTAGAGCTGCCCCGGTCAACTGTTAGTGCTGTTATTGTGAAGTGGAAACATCTAGGAGCAACAATGGCTCAGCCGCAAAGCGGTAGGCCACACAAGCTCACAGAACGGGACCGCTGAGTGCTGAAGCCCTTAGCGTGTAAAAATCGTCTGTCCTCGGTTGCAACACTCACTACCGAGTTCCAAACTGCAACGTCAGCACAATAAACTGTTTGTCATGAGCTTCATGAAATGGGTTTCCATGGCCGAGCAGCCGCACACAAGCCTAAGACTACCATGAGCAATGCCAAGCGTCGGCTTGGCATTGTAAATTATCTTTCTAAAATATATGATGTAATTTTAGATTACTGGCTATAAATTGATCTCTGAATGTGTTACAGCAACGAAACCACTCTCTCCTGCTGTTAGTGGCTGTGACATGGGGTTCAGCCAGGAGTTGATGGGCAGTCGGAAGAACTAATGAAATGGTAGGAGGGACATCCCAGCTTCAAGTGGTGTCTGATTTCACATCCTGCTTCATACATGCATTAGATAAATACCCGTGAGAATCACAGCTACCGCTCAATGCAAGCCATTTCGATCGAAGTTGTCACATATCAATTTATAAGCAAAAATTACTGTTGGAACCGGTACCAGAACCATACAGGACCCCTAAACAGGGGAAGTGGTTGAATGCCACTGAAAATTTACTGCAATTCTATACATTTTGCCATAACTTGTGTGTTCACATTATTATTATTGATCAACTGGACATTTGTCAGGTTATTAATAGCTGTCAATGAATGACATAACAAGAGGAAAACTTCTCATGCACTAACAAATTTGTAAATTTCCCCTTGTGCATTCTATTATTACAACTCTTAATAGCAGTAAGTTCCTCAACAAAAACTCATTCGGGATCTCCGGTCTGCATTGACCGTGTTCTGGGTTCGGATCCGGACCGCAGCCCGCCTGTTGAGTATGGCTGCTATACAGTATATACTAGAGTGTCATTTTTCGGATAGAGTAGGCCTTCTGTTTCCTAATCTCTCATGGACAGACAACGTAACATAAATGGTACCGTAATCAATATTTTTAATGGAGCATCTGAACAAATTACACAAGATTTTAGTTCTGGGTTAAGCTGTTCCCTGATGCAGCTGGTGGTGTGGCAGCATTGTAGTTCTAACACTCTGCACAGGAACAGGGAAAAGCCTCTGTTCCACGAATTAACACTCAGACTGTGTGTGTGTGTGTGTGTGTGTGTGTGTGTGTGTGTGTGTGTGTGTGTGTGTGTGTGTGTGTGTGTGTGTGTGTGTGTGTGTGTGTGTGTGTGTGTGTGTGTGTGTGTGTGTGTGTGTGTGTGTGTCTTGTGGGTTTGTATGGTACGACAAAGGCTAGGGGAGCACACCCTGAGAGAAAAGCAGCGCGATGGCGTGCTAGCAGCGTGCGGTAGGCGGATGCCGACAGACTGGGGATCCGGCAGCCTCCTGCAGCTGTGGAAGACACTGGTCGTCCTGGGTTTCCCCCCTTGCCACTGGAATTCACATTCCTACAGTGAAGTAATGCTATTGGGGATTGCGTACCCTCAGTGACACTTTAAATAACTTCCTTTGCGCAGGTATCCACTTCTGACCTTGGTGAAGCCCATCAACAGGAAACCCGACTGGCGTCTGGCGGCGTTGGGGTGTCTGGTGACGAAGGCAGGAGTGAATACACCGGGAGCCCTTTTCAGACCCCTGCATGCCAGCGGCACAGGGCTATTATGATCGCCAGCAGTTGGGACTTGAGTGGCATCTGCTCTCGGCAGACCCCTGTGTGACTGAGCAGCCCTATTTAGGAGCCACAACTGCTCACCCTAGCTGGGGAGAGGCCTAGAAAAGTTGGTCTAAAAATTACCCACTCACTCCATCCTGGATAGGCTGCCGCACCTATCGGGAATTCCGCTCAGCGGTCGAAAAATGCTAAAGAAAATAATTTCCCTGAAACTGCCAACATGAACTCTTTTGGACACTGATTATAATAGCGAGAGACCCCATCAGAGAACAGCTTTGATTGCTGCAGAACTAAAGCGCTACAACATTGACATTGCTGCCCTGAGTGAGACCAGGTTCCTGGATGAAGGTTCCCTGAAAGAGGAGGGAGAAGGCTACATCTTCTTCTGGAAAGGTTACCCTCCGGGTGAACAACATCGGCACGGTGTGGGACTGGCAATTAAGAACAGACTTTTACCCAGCCTCACCAAAACATCGTATCCCCCTAGCCAAGAAGGGTTATGTTACTCTTCTCAGTGCATATACACCAACGTTACCATCTGAAAATGAGGCAAAGGACTGCTTCTACCAGTCACTAGATGAGGCCCTTCACCGCATCCCCAGGAATCCTTCTGGAATCCTTCCTCCTTCTGCTGGGTGACTTCAATGCTAAGGTGGGACAGAGCAACAAAATATGGAGCAGAGTGCTGTGTAGGCATGGTGTTGGCCAGGTCAATGAAAACGGTATGAGACTGCTAATTCTATGTGCCGAGCATGATCTCCTTGTCACTAACATCTTGTTCCAGCAGTAGAACAAATATAAAACATCATGGATGCACCCCCACTCTAAACACCGGCACCTGATCGAACCACATCGTATTGAGACGTTCTGACACAAATTACGTCCTGCTGACAAGTGCCATGAGGGGTGCAGAATGCTGGACAGTTCACTGTATGATACTAGCTAAACTCCAGGTCAGAATACGTCCCCCCCAACGCCTGCAGGAGTCAAGTAAGAGGCGTCTGCACTGTACCCGGCTTGAGAAAGCTGCAGTAAGGGACGAGTTCCATTGCTCTCTCGCTGAAAGGCTGAGGGAGACTGAGCCTCTGAGCGCAGAGGACCCCATGGACCAGAAGTGGGCATCTATTAGCTCAGTGCTCTATCAGGCAGCAGCCCACTCCATTGACTACAGATGTAGGAAACATCCGGACTAGTTTGATGAGAACTCTGACACCATCACAACCTTACTTGACAATATGCACAAAGCGCACAGGGCTACTCTCAAGAGCCCCACATCTGCTACCCATCACGCAAGGTGCAAACACACCTGAAAACAGCTGATGGTCTGACTCTCTTGAAGGACCAAAACAGCAGAGCTACTTAAGAAGGGAGGTTACTTCTGCACCAGAACACTTCACCATTATATCACTGAGGTTTGGGACCAGGAGATCATCCCTCAACAATTGCGGGATGCAAACATTGTCACCGTTTATGAGAACAAGGGTGACAAGTCCATCTGCAGCAACTGCCAGGGGATATCCCTTCTGGCTGTTGCCGGCAATGTCCTGGCCAAGGTGATGCTACACAGGCTGGTGAACAACATCACAGAGGAACTGCTGCCAGAGTCACAATGTGGCTTCAGAAAGAACAGGAATATGGTCGACATGATATTCACTGCACAGCAACTCTAGGAGAAGTGCCGTGAACAACATCAGGACCTTTTCATGGTCTTTGGGAAAGAGAAAGGGGAATACCTAGTCAGTTGTACAACTGAATGCCTTAAAAATGAAATGTGTCTTCTGCATTTTTCCTCTGAATCAGAGAGGTGTGGGGGGCTGCCTTAATCGACATCCACATCTTCGGCACCCAGGGAACTGTGGGTTAACTGCCTTACTCAGGGTCAGAACGACAGATTTGTACCTTGTCAGTTCGGGGATTCGGTTACTGGCCCAATGCTTTGTCGACCTCTCCAAGGCTTTCGGCACTGTGAGCAGGGAACTACTATGGGGAATTCTACTCAAATTTGTCTGTCCAGACAAATTTGTCAACATCATTTGCCAGTTCCATGATGGGATGATGGCTCGGGTGGACATAGCAGGGCAGGAGTCAGTGCCCTTTGGAGTAAGCATCGGTGTGAGGCAGGGGTGTGTGCTGGCATCTGTACTGTTTAACATCTTCCTCCTATGTGTCACCCAGCTTCTCCACAAGGAGCTTGATTACAGCACGGGTTCTTGAGCTGCAGTATGCTGATGACTGTGCTCTTTCAGTCCACACTCGGGAAGACCTTCAGTTCGTCCTTGTAGCGGCTATGAGGGTCTATAGCAGGATGAGACTGTCTACTAACATCACCAAGGCAGAGGTGGTCTGCCAACGGAGATCCAGCCCTCCACCCACCATGCCGGTCTTCACCATTCAACACAAATCATTGGCAATAGTCCCGTCCTTGAAATACCTGGCAGCATCCTCTCGGAGGACTGCAACATCGACATTCAAAATAGGATCAAGCATCAGCTGCCTTCGGGTAACTCAGACACAGGGTCTTCCAAAACAGGCATCTCCACCTCCACACCGTCTATCAAGCCGTCTGCATCACCACACTTCTTTACAGCTGTGAAGCCTGGGTCACTTACAGTCGCCACAACAAGCAGCTCGAGCGATTCCACATAAGATTCCTGCAGCGCATCCTGGGAATCACCTGGGGCGACAGTGTGCCCCATACAGAAATACTTGTTAAGATCAACTGCAAGAGTAAAGAGGCCATGGTCACCTAACACTGACTGCGCTGGCTTGGGCATGTCATTAGAATGTCTCAGGAGCGCTTGCCGTGGAAGATTCTGTATGGCCAGCTACATCTTGGCCGGCGGTCTGTAGGGGGGGCAGCTACATCTTGGCTGGCGGTCTGCAGGGAGGCAGATGAAGCTCTACAAGGACCAGCTGAAAACGTCGCTGAAGAAGTGCAACATCAAACCCACAGATGTGGAGGATGCTGCTGCCAACCATTCCACCTGGCGGTAGCTCTGCCAGAGTGATGTACAGAGGTGGGAGGAGGAGAGGAGCACAAAGAAACTGCCAAAAAAGCTCAGGAAACATACAATCATGCCTGCCCCCGCCATCACAGACTGCATATGCCCCACCTGCAATAATGTTTGTGGATCTCGGATTGGACTCTACAGTCACCAAAGAATTCACCCTTTACTCAGAAGTGGAAGTCATCATCGGCGACGAAGGACTACCATAAAGTGCGTATGTGTGCATGTAATGGAGAGTTTGCTCTCTTAGGGGGGCCTCTTCCGGACGGGAGTGAGAAGCGTGTGATCTCCACACGTGTCTCTGAATTGTCCTGGACCCTACTGTGCTTTCTGACCTGAATGTTATGATACATAGAGGGTAGGCCTGCCCATAGTGTTAAGTATCACTTCTATTTTCATAACGTTTTCTTTGGGGGGGGGGGGGGTTCATACAGAACACAACCCTGTTGCTGTGACAGATATTATGTTTGGGGGGATGCAACAAGGTCTTTATATTTTGTAATAATATTGCATTGGTCAATCTGTTTTTAATGCCAACACTTGCAAAGTTTGGATATAAGCAAGACTAGCTTCACATTACCACAATGTTAAAAGGTATCTTCTACGGTTCTATGATATCTGGGATCCTACTTCAGAGTTACATGCTGCCCTTACTAACAGATGAAGAAAGAAAGGTCAATGAATTATGTCCCAGTCTGTAAAAACTCTACTGGTCATGGCCAACTTATCTCCTCCTAGTCAACTCAATGCAGTCTCTGTCCAAGAAGACAAGATTCAGAACTGCATTAACCACATGACATTACGACGTCAAGCACTGAGCCGAGTACAAAAGGTCTGTTTGAGGTCAAGGAAAAAAATGTCTTCTTCATTTTCTGCTGTAACGGCTCTCGTTGGTGGTAGGAAGGGTAGACCAAAGCGCAGCGTGGAAAATGTTCATGATTCTTTTATTCAAAAAATACTCAAACAAAATAACAAAAACACACAGTTCTGTCAGGCAAAGACACTAAACAGAAAACATGAGAAGGTGGGAAAGGTGGGAAAAAGGGCTGCCTAGGTATGATCCCCAATCAGAGACAACAATATTGAGCACAATATCACAATAGTACTAGAATTTTATGGTTGTAAATTCTCTCTCTCTCTCTCTCTGTGTGTGTGTGGTAGTTGCAAATTTGCCTCCATTTATTACAGATGATCAAATCAGGAAATAGCTGAGTTGTTTTGGTAAGTTTGCTAGCGGTTTTCAGGCAGATGCCATTAAGCACGTTGACCTCAGATGACCTCAGGCCTTGGATATTCCAGGATGAGATAGTGAAGTCTTTGTGTTCCATAACATAAAATGTCCATTGTTGTTGGTTCTGTGGTTTGACCTCAGGCCAGTAAGTGTGAGCAGAGCCTGCTGAGCATCTGGTACATGCCATTGCCTTGGGCTAGTATAAGAGTGGGGGTTGGGCCTGTTTGCCTACTCACGGCCTGGGCGTATGTGTGACTTCCATGTTGAGGCCCTCTTTTCAGGGGTGGGGTGCATGGGGTGGGCAAGAGGGGCATATGTCTGATCTGAGGGGGCCTAAATGGGGTGTGGGCATGGTTGACTTGGGGGGGGGGGGGGGGGGGTTGATATGGTTGGAGTGGGGGTGTGGATGTGGCTGGTGGTGTTGTGGTCTGGATGTAGGACCTCTCGGCATGGGTCCTCTACGTGTAGGTCCCGGGGGGGGGCAGGTCTGGGAGAGTGTCTTGCTGGTCTTGCTGGTCTTGCTCCAGTGTCGGGGCTGAGTTTGAGAGCGATGTCCTTTAGGGTCCGGGTGAAGGTGGGCATTGCTGCCTTGTATAGGTGGCCCTGGTCAAAAAGGCTGTTCAAGACCAGGGTGGAGTGGTCGGCCATGTAAACATTTGGTTTTGAGGCACGGTCACGGGAAATACTTACCCGCTGTATGGTAGCAGGGTGGATATAACCACTTCTGCGTTTGGGAAAGAAGAAGAATCTTTTCAATCACTCCCTTGAGTGCTTTGGCCACCCTTTCCTGCTGGGCTCTCAGGTCGTTTGTGCCTGAGTATAATATTATGTGGCTAGGTGAACCTAGTTGGTCCACAGACAGCAGGTCTAGGGCGCGCTGGGTGTTTGGACACCAGAGTTTAGACACACGCAGCCGTCATACCGCTCAGGAAGGAGACGCGTTCTGTCTCCGAGAGATGAACGTACTTTTGTGCGAAAAGTGCAAATCAATCCCAGAACAACAGCAAAGGACCTTGTGAAGATGCTGGAGGAAACAGGGACAAAAGTATCTATATCCACAGTAAAACGAGTCCTATATCGACATAACCTGAAAGGCCGCTCAGCAAGGAAGAAGCCATTGCTCCAAAACTGCCATAAAAAAGCCAGACTACGGTTTGCAACTGCACATGGGTACAAAGATCATACTTTTTGGAGAAATGTCCTCTGGTCTGATGAAACAAAAATAGAACTGTTTGGCCATAATGACCGTCTTTATGTTTGGAGGAAAAAGGGGGAGGCTTGCAAGCCGAAGAACACCATCCCAACCGTGAAGCACGGGGGTGGCAGCATCATGTTGTGGGGGTGCTTTGCTGCAGGAGGGACTGGTGCACTTCACAAAATAGATGGCATCATGAGGAGGAAAATTATGTGGATATATTGAAGCAACATCTCAAGACATCAGTCAGCAAGTTAAAGCTTGGTTGCAAATGGGTCTTCCAAATGGACAATGACCCCAAGCATACTTCCAAAGTTGTGTCAAAATGGCTTAAGGACAACAAAGTCAAGGTATTAGAGTGGCCATCACAAAGCCCTGACCTCAATCCTATGGAACATTTGTGGGCAGAACTGAAAAAGCGTGTGCGAGCAAGGAGGCCTACAAACCTGACTCAGTTACACTGACCTAAGACAGGGAATTTTTATTAGGATTAAATGTCAGGAATTGTGAAAAACTGAGTTAAAATTTATTTGGCTAAGTTGTATGTAAACTTCCGACTTCAACTGTATATATGGTCAGTAGTGCATTTTTTTCTTGAAGGTTTGCATTCTTGAATTCAAAATGCTACATACATCTCTCTCTCTCTCTCAGAACAATATTAAGAATCAGAAAAGGATATAAAGACACGTGACAGTATACAGCCATCATGGTCCAGCTACATTGAGAGAGGTAGAGGTGTTGGTGGGCATAGAGGGAATCACAGGGGGGGAGCTGGGCATTGGAGTGTACAGACACAACCCCTCACTAAGTGGGAGAACACACGTACACATCACACCAGGGTAGGATTACTGAATGGGCACGCAGGGCACATGCCCCGGGGCCCCAACCTCATGTGGCCCCCCAACCAAAATTATCAGCATATGATAGCAAAATGTGTAGAATTGCAGATATTTTCCAGATTGACTGACCTTCATGTCATAAAGTAATGATGTACTGTCATTTCTCTTTGCTTATTTGAGCTGTTCTTGCCATACTATGGACTTGGTATTTTACCAAATAGGGTTATTCTCTGTATACCACCCCTACCTTGTCACAACACAACTGATTGGCTCAAACATAAGAAGGAAAGAAATTCCACAAATTAACTTTTAACATGGCACACCTGTTAATTGAAATGCATTCCAGGTGACTACCTCATGAAGCTGGTTGAGAGAATGCCAAGACTGTGCAAAACTGTCATCAAGGCAAAGGGTGGCTACTTTGAAGAATCTAAAATATAACATATTTTAGATTTATTTTTATTTTTTTAATTGTTAGTACATCATTCCATTTGTGTAATTTCATAGTTTTGATGTCTTCACTATTATTCTACAATGTAGAAAATAGTAAAAATAAAGAAAAACCCTTGAATGAGTAGTTGTGTCCAAACTTTTGACTTGTATAGTGTTTTGACTTAGTGTAGTGTTAGCTAGCTACATAGTTGTCTTTGCTGTCTTTGTATCTAAGATAATTGTGTAGTTTAGAGTAATTATCTAGCCAGTTATCGAGGTTACCTAGCCAGCTCCACTTTCAAACAAAGTCAGCTAGCCAGCTATTTTCGCCGTCCTAACGTTGTCAACACTGCTAGCTAGCCAGCTAGCCAACTTCTACCGAAACAGTACAACGGAACGATTTGATTAGTGTAGTGTTAGCTAGCTACATAGTTGTCTTTGCTGTCTTTGTATCTAAGATAATTGTGTAGTTTAGAGTAATTATCTAGCCAGTTATCGAGGTTACCTAGCCAGCTCCACTTTCAAACAAAGTCAGCTAGCCAGCTATTTTCGCCGTCCTAACGTTGTCAACATTGCTAGCTAGCCAGCTAGCCAACTTCTACCGAAACAGTACAACGGAACGATTTGATTAGTGTAGTGTTAGCTAGCTACATAGTTGTCTTTGCTGTCCTTGTATCTAAGATAATTGTGTAGTTTAGAGTAATTATCTAGCCAGTTATCGAGGTTACCTAGCCAGTTATCGAGGCTACCTAGCCAGCAACACTTTCAAACAAAGTCAACAACGCAGCCACTGCTAGCTAGCCTACTTCACCAGTCAGCAGTACTGCATCATTTTAATCATTTTAGTCAATAAGATTTTTGCTACGTAAGCTTAACTTTCTGAACATTCGAGACGTGTAGTCCACTTGTCATTCCAATCTCCTTTGCATTAGCGTAGCCTCTTCTGTAGCCTGTCAACTATGTGTCTGTCTATCCCTGTTCTCTCCTCTCTGCACAGACCATACAAACGCTTCACACCGCGTGGCCGCTGCCACCCTAACCTGGTGGTCCCAGCGCGCACGACCCACGTGGAGTTCCAGGTCTCCGGCAGCCTCTGGAACTGCCGATCTGCGGCCAACAAGGCAGAGTTAATCTCAGCCTATGCTTCCCTCCAGTCCCTCGACTTCTTGGCACTGACGGAAAACTGGGTTACCACAGATAACACTGCTACTCCTACTGCTCTCTCCTCGTCTGCCCACGTGTTCTCGCACACCCCGAGAGCTTCTGGTCAGCGGGGTGGTGGCACTGGGATCCTCATCTCTCCCAAGTGGACATTCTCTCTTTCTCCCCTGACCCATCTGTCTATCGCCTCCTTTGAATTCCATGCTGTCACAGTTACCAGCCCTTTCAAGCTTAACATCCTTATCATTTATCGCCCTCCAGGTTCCCTTGGAGAGTTCATCAATGAGCTTGACGCCTTGATAAGTTCCTTCCCTGAGGATGGCTCACCTCTCACAGTTCTGGGTGACTTTAACCTCCCCACGTCTACCTTTGACTCATTCCTCTCTGCCTCCCTCTTTCCACTCCTCTCCTCTTTTGACCTCACCCTCTCACCTTCCCCCCCTACTCACAAGGCAGGCAATACGCTTGACCTCATCTTTACTAGATGCTGTTCTTCCACTAATCTCATTGCAACTCCCCTCCAAGTCTCCGACCACTACCTTGTATCCTTTTCCCTCTCGCTCTCATCCAACACTTCCCACTCTGCCCCTACTCGGATGGTATCGCGCCGTCCAAACCTTCGCTCTCTCTCCCCCGCTACTCTCTCCTCTTCCATCCTATCATCTCTTCCCTCTGCTCAAACCTTCTCCAACCTATCTCCTGATTCTGCCTCCTCAACCCTCCTCTCCTCCCTTTCTGCATCCTTTGACTCTCTATGTCCCCTATCCTCCAGGCCGGCTCGGTCCTCCCCTCCTGCTCCGTGGCTCGACGACTCATTGCGAGCTCACAGAACAGGGCTCCGGGCAGCCGAGCGGAAATGGAGGAGAATTCGCCTCCCTGCGGACCTGGCATCCTTTCACTCCCTCCTCTCTACATTTTCCTCTTCTGTCTCTGCTGCTAAAGCCACTTTCTACCACTCTAAATTCCAAGCATCTGCCTCTAACCCTAGGAAGCTCTTTGCCACCTTCTCCTCCCTCCTGAATCCTCCTCCCCCTCCCCCCCCCCCCCCCCCCCCTCCTCCCTCTCTGCGGATGACTTCGTCAACCATTTTGAAAAGAAGGTTGACGACATCCGATCCTCGTTTGCTAAGTCAAACGACACCGCTGGTTCTGCTCACACTGCCCTACCCTGTGCTTTGACCTCTTTCTCCCCTCTCTCCCCAGATGAAATCTCGCGTCTTGTGACGGCCGGCCGCCCAACAACCTGCCCGCTTGACCCTATCCCCTCCTCTCTTCTCCAGACCATTTCCGGAGACCTTCTCCCCTACCTCACCTCGCTCATCAACTCATCCTTGACCGCTGGCTACGTCCCTTCCGTCTTCAAGAGAGCGAGAGTTGCACCCCTTCTGAAAAAACCTACACTCGATCCCTCCGATGTCAACAACTACAGACCAGTATCCCTTCTTTCTTTTCTCTCCAAAACTCTTGAACGTGCCGTCCTTGGCCAGCTCTCCTGCTATCTCTCTCAGAATGACCTTCTTGATCCAAATCAGTCAGGTTTCAAGACTAGTCATTCAACTGAGACTGCTCTTCTCTGTGTCACGGAGGCGCTCCGCACTGCTAAAGCTAACTCTCTCTCCTCTGCTCTCATCCTTCTAGACCTATCGGCTGCCTTTGATACTGTGAACCATCAGATCCTCCTCTCCACCCTCTCCGAGTTGGGCATCTCCGGCGCGGCCCACGCTTGGATTGCGTCCTACCTGACAGGTCGCTCCTACCAGGTGGCGTGGCGAGAATCTGTCTCCTCACCACGTGCTCTCACCACTGGTGTCCCCCAGGGCTCTGTTCTAGGCCCTCTCCTATTCTCGCTATACACCAAGTCACTTGGCTCTGTCATAACCTCACATGGTCTCTCCTATCATTGCTATGCAGACGACACACAATTAATCTTCTCCTTTCCCCCTTCTGATAACCAGGTGGCGAATCGCATCTCTGCATGTCTGGCAGACATATCAGTGTGGATGACGGATCACCACCTCAAGCTGAACCTCGGCAAGACGGAGATGCTCTTCCTCCTGGGGAAGGACTGCCCGTTCCATGATCTCGCCATCACGGTTGACAACTCCATTGTGTCCTCCTCCCAGAGCGCTAAGAACCTTGGCGTGATCCTGGACAACACCCTGTCGTTCTCAACTAACATCAAGGCGGTGGCCCGTTCCTGTAGGTTCATGCTCTACAACATCCGCAGAGTACGACCCTGCCTCACACAGGAAGCGGCGCAGGTCCTAATCCAGGCACTTGTCATCTCCCGTCTGGATTACTGCAACTCGCTGTTGGCTGGGCTCCCTGCCTGTGCCATTAAACCCCTACAACTCATCCAGAACGCCGCAGCCCGTCTGGTGTTCAACCTTCCCAAGTTCTCTCACGTCACCCCGCTCCTCCGCTCTCTCCACTGGCTTCCAGTTGAAGCTCGCATCCGCTACAAGACCATGGTGCTTGCCTACGGAGCTGTGAGGGGAACGGCACCTCCGTACCTTCAGGCTCTGATCAGGCCCTACACCCAAACAAGGGCACTGCGTTCATCCACCTCTGGCCTGCTCGCCTCCCTACCTCTGAGGAAGTACAGTTCCCGCTCAGCCCAGTCAAAACTGTTCGCTGCTCTGGCACCCCAATGGTGGAACAAACTCCCTCACGACGCCAGGACAGCGGAGTCAATCACCACCTTCCGGAGACACCTGAAACCCCACCTCTTTAAGGAATACCTAGGATAGGATAAAGTAATCCTTCTAACCCCCCCCCCCCCTTAAAAGATTTAGATGCACTATTGTAAAGTGGCTGTTCCACTGGATATCATAAGGTGAATGCACCAATTTGTAAGTCGCTCTGGATAAGAGCGTCTGCTAAATGACTTAAATGTAAAATGTAAATGTTGTATAAGACATGGATGGACGTTGAATACTGACCTGTACTGTTGGGTATGAGAGCCGTTGCGTTGAACGCCAAAATGGCCAGCTGAGTATTTATTAAGGCATGAAGTTGAGTTACCAAGAAGTGTTCCTTCAGTCTGTAAGGGTCAGACTGAAAGTATCACATACCAATTAACAAAATCAGAGAGCTATTTCAGTAAATCAAATGCTTTCAATCGTGTCCGATTACCATTTAATAGTGATTTTTTTGTCATTGATCTACACAAAATACTCTATAATGTCAAAGTGATAAGAAAATTCGACACATTTTATTAAATAGCTAAAAGATAGTTGTTGCGTACAGGGCCGGCTCCATAGCATTAGCGACATAAGCGACCGCTTAGGGCCCCCGGAACTTTATTTTTTTTTAGGAAGTCAGTCGGGGTCTCAACTTACTGTTGAGGGTTACAGTAGTACACTGAACAAAAACACAACATGCAACATCTTCAATGACTTTACTGAGTTAATGAAATCAGTCAATTGAAATCAATTCATTAGGCCCCAATCTATGGATTTCACATGACTGGGAACAAAGATATGCATCTGTTGGTCACAGATACCTTAAAAAAAGAAAACCAGTCAGTATCTGGTGTGACCACCATTTGCCTGATGCAGAGTGACACATCTCCTTCACATAGAGTTGATCAGTCTGTTTATTGAGGCCTGTGGAATACACTCCTCTTTAAATGGCGATGCAAAGTTGCTGGATATTGGCAGCAACTGGAACACGCTGTCGTATGCGGCGATCCAGAGCATCCCAAACAGGCTCAATGAGTATGCAGGCCATGGAAGAACTGGATATTTCAGCTTCCTGGCATTGTGTATAGATCCTTGGGACATGAGGCCTTGCATTATAATGCTGAAACATGAGGTGATCTTCAACACTGGGGCCCCACAAAGGTGCGTGCTCAGCCCCCTTCTGTACTCCCTATTCACCCATGACTGCGTGGCCATGCATGCCTCCAACTCAATCATTAAGTTTGCAGACGACACAACAGTAGTAGGCTTGATCACCAACAACAACGAGATAGCCTATAGGGAGGAGGTGAGGGCCCTCGGAGTGTGGTGTCAGGAAAACAACCTCTCACTCAATGTTAACAAAACAAAAGAGACGATCGTGGACTTCAGGAAACAGCAGAGGGAGCACCCCCCTATCCACATCGACGGGACTGCAGTGGAGAAGGTGGAAAAATGTAAGTTCCTCGGCGTACACATCACGGACAAACTGAAATGGTCCACCCACACAGACAGTGGGTGGACCTATTCAACCTCAGGAGGCTGAAGAAATTTGGAGTGTCACCTAAAACCCTCACAAACTTTTACAGATGCACAATTGAGAGCATCCTGTCGGGCTGTATCACCGCCTGGTACGGCAACTGCACCGCCCGCAACCGCAAGGCTCTCCAGAGGGTGGTGCGGTCTGCACAATGCATCACCGGGGGCAAACTACCTGCCCTCCAGGACACCTACAGCACCCGATGTCACAGGAAGGCCAAAAGATCATCAAGGACAACAACCACCTGAGCCACTGCCTGCTCACACCGCTACCATCAAGAAGGCGAGGTCAGTATAGGCGCATCAAAGCTGGGACCGAGAGACTGAAAAACAGCTTCTATCTCAAGGCCATCAGACTGTTAATCAGCCATCACTAGCACAGAGAGACTGCTGCCTACATACAGACTTGAAATCATTGGCCACTTTAATAAATGGATCACTAGTCACTTTAATAATGTTTACATATCTTGCATTACTCATCTCATATGTATAAACCCGCACATTGACTCTGTATCGGTACCCCCCTGTATATAGTCTCGTTATTTTACTGCTGCTCTTTAATTATTTGTTACTTTTATCTCTTATTCTTTTCTGTATTTTTTAACTGCATTGTTGGTTAAGGGGCTCTTAAGTAAGCATTTCACTGTAAGGTCTACACCTGTTTTATTCAGCGCATGTGACTAATAAAATGTTATTTAATTTTAATTTTATACCATCTTGCCTATGCCGCTCGGTCATCGCACATCCATATATTTATATGTATATATTCTTATTCCATCTCTTTACTTAGATTTGTGTGTATAAGGTAGTTCTTATGGAATTGTTAGATTACTCGTTAGATATTACTGCACTGTCGGAACTAGAAGCACAAGCATTTCGTTACACTAGCATTAACATCTGCTAACCATGTGTATGTGACCAATAAATTTGATTTGATGGAGGCAGATGAATGGCACGACAACGGGCCTCAGGATCTCCTCATGGTATTTATGTGCATTCAAATTTCCATCGATAAAATACAATGGTGTTTGTTTTCCATAGCCCATACCATAACCCCACCGCCACTCTGTTCACAACGTTGACATCAGAAAACCACTCACCCACACGACGCCATACACACCGTCTGCCATCTGCCCTGTACAGTTGAAACCGGGATTCATCCGTGAAGAGCCACTTCTCCAGCGTGCCAGTGGCCATTGAAGGTGAGCATTTGCCCACTGAAGTCGGTTAGGATGCCGAACTGCAATCAGGTCAATACCCTGGTGAGGACGATGAGCTTCCCTGAGATGTTTTCTGGCAGTCTGTGCAGAAATTCTTCGGTTGTGCAAACCCACAGTTTCATCAGCTGTCCGGCTGGCTGGCCTCATGTGAAAAAGCCGGATGTGGAGGTCCTGGGCTGGTGTGGTTACACTTGGTCTGTTGTGAGGCCGGTTGGACGTACTGCCAAATTCTCTAAAACAACGTTGGAGGAAGCTTATGGTAGAAAAATGTACATTCAATTATCTGGCAACAGCATTTGTAACTTGAGTCTGATAATTATCTGTACAAAACAGTTCATCTGATATTACTTGTGGAATATAAAAATACTTGCTTGATATATGGTTTCTAGTTTCTTGAAATACTTTGCAAATGCAACTTAGTTCTATGTGAAAACTAAAATGATCCATTCATTGCTTTTCAGTAGACGCTCTTATCCAGAGCATATATTTTCATACTAGTCCACCATGGGAATTGAACCCACAACCCTAGCACCATGCCCTACCAATTGAGCCACATCACAGCATCACAAACCACTTGATGTCTCGATGTACTCAATTACTGTATTATGAATTGTCTTCATGATGATGGAAACTCCACAGGTACAACCCTAGATGACCAACCTATGTACAATACACTAATGTAAATTTACATTAAGTGGTTTGTAAGGATGGTAAAATGAATACTTCAAAAAGTGGTTGCTTTCTTGTTATTTGATAAAGAAAAATATTGAAATTTGATGTGGATGTTTTTCACCTTTTGATGTAAATGTTTGAGGGCAGGGTTTTGTTCTTTCTGGATTCCATTAGAAAGACATCACAGAGAAAGGGACAGGGCAACAACTTAAAATTCCAACTATTGAATCCTACAAGATACTGTTATTATACAACAACGTTTTTTGCCAAAGTGGAGATGCTGAAAAAAACATTGTGCATAGGGAAATTTTCTGGGATCTTTTCTTTCAGCTCATGAAACATGAGACCAACACTTTACATGTTGTGTTAATATTTTTGTTCAGTGTATAATGCACAAGGTGCAAATTCGAAATTTGGTTGTGCAACAATTATTAGATTGGTATGTTAGTCTAGCCAGTTAAATAAGCTTGTAGTAATAATGACAGAATATGGACCGGGCACGCAGGGCATGTACCCAGACGCCCTGACCTCCACATTGATGTGTTAGTCACTCTTACTCCGCTATCATTAACATGGCATGAGTCATGGCAAAATGTGTAGAACTGTAGGATTTGCTTTAAAACTGCTAAAATTGAATGAGTAGAATTGCATGAAATGTTTTATAACGTTTGTTACAAAACTCGCTTAGGGCCCCCAAAAGGCTAGTCGGCCCTGGTTGCATAACTATTCACCCCCTTCATTTAGGCCAGTCTAAATTAGTTCAGGAGTAAAATGTTGCTTAACAAATCGCATAGTAAGTTACATTTCATTCTGTGTGAAATAATAGAGGGCAACTTGATTTCTGAATGATTACCCATTCCTCTGTCCCCCATACATACAACGTTTGTAAGGTCCCTCGGTCAAATATTGAATTTCAAGCACAGATTCAACTACAAAGACCAGGGAGCTTTTCAAAGGCCTCATAAAGAAGGGCACTGATTGGTAGATGGGTAACAATAACAAATCAGACATTGAATATCTGTTTAAGCATGGTCAAGTGACTAATTATTGTAATAAAGCTCCCAGTCACATCAAAGATACAGTCATCCTTTTGAACTGAGCCGCAGGACAGGTTGGAAACTGCTCAGGGATGTTAGCATGAGGCCATTGGTGATTTAAAAACAGCTACAGAGTTCAATGGCTGTGCCTCCATAATAATGACCTTGGCCTGAATGCAAAGCTTTACGTTTGGGGCAAATCCAACAGAAGACATTACTGAGTAAGTGCCTCCTTTTTTTCAAGCACGGTGGTGGCTGAATCATGTTATGCGTATGCTTGACATTGACAAAGACTGGGGAGTTTTTCAGGATGTAAAGAAACGGGATGGAGCTAAGCACAGGCAAAATCTTAGAGGAAAACCTACTTTAGTCTGCTTTACACCAGACAGTGGGAGAGTAATTCACCTTTCAGCAGGACAATAACCTACAACACACGGCCAAATCGACACCATAGTTGCTTACCAAGAAGACAGTGAATGCTCCTGAGTGGCCAAGTTACAGTTTTGACTTAAATCTGCTTGAAAATCTATGGCAAGACTTAAAAATTGCTGTCTGGCCATTATCACCAAGACCTTGAAGAATTGTTTTAATAATAATGGGCAAATATTGCACAATCCAGGTGTGCAAAGCTCTAAGAGACTTACCCAAGAAGACTCCCAGCTGTAATTTCTGCCAAAGGTGTTTCTAACATGTATTGTTTCAGGGGGGTGAATACTTACTGTATCTAATCAAGGCATATTCATATTTCATTTTTCCTTCATCTTGAAAAAAACTATGGTTTTTTTCTTTCACTGACATTACTGAGTATTTTGTGTAGATCATTGACAAAACATGACAATCAAATGCATTTTAATCCCACTTTGAAACACAAAATCTGAAGAAATCCAAACAGGGTGAATAGGTATTCACTGTATATATTAGTTGCCAGAACAACCTGTGGGTCACTTCCACATCCATTTGTTTGTGTAACCCACAAAAAGGTATCTCTATGGAAGCCCATTCCGCCACCATCTTTTTAATGGTATCTCTAAATTATAATTTTTGTATGTCAAGATTTGTAAATCGTATCTAAATTTTTTTAGATAGTATCTACATTAAAAGAAAATGTGGCAGGAATGAGTTTCCATCATCTCTGATGTAACCCTCCTCATGGCCATGTACTGTAGACCCCTGACCCAATTAAAATAGATCATACTGGGGGTTTATCTGGTGCTCAGAGAAGTCAATATGTGCCCGGACATTAATGAATGAGCTGAAAGGGGAAATATGATTCGATTGATCCATTGATTGACAGAGTAGATTTATAAAATACACACTGAGCAATTAACTTGTATTTTCAACTGTCATAAACTAAAACAATCTGGATTATTTTCCTACCTGAATCCTTCATAAATGAGAAGTCTCTTTACACACTTTTTGAACAGAAGGAACACTATTTTCCCCTTGAATTTGCACACATTTTTTTTTAAATGTGCGCAAATATATTTACACCAAGGTAATGTCACAGTTAGTCGTGTATATGTTCTATACATTTAAATGAAATGTTTTCTTCACCTATCAGAGAACTACACCTTTGATCACACCCACATACTGTTATCCTTCCTCCGCATGAATTGTCAGTAGTTACACAACCACGAAGTCAAAATCCTGAAAAATACAACTCGCTTTTTGGTCTACATTTAAGGTTAGGGTTGGGCATACGGTTAGCAGTGTGGTTAAGTTTAAAATCCGATTTTAAGAAGATAACATTCAGAAATGGGCGGTATTTAGCCATTTGTAGCTGTGGTAACTAGTGACGACCCCATTGTATGCCATGTGACCAGAGAGAGCCTTGAAATTAAAATACAAGTCATCACCGCACGGGGAGAGAGACATTCGAAGTTGCTTTATGTGCACAAGAACCAGGTGGTTTTACTAACTATATAATACATTAGTCGTACGTATTTGACAGGCACTGTCGACCTAATTCCGTGGTTGTCATGATTCGTTCGTAAAGTTTTCTGGGCTTGCTGGCCAGCTATCAAGCTAACTAGGTTGGCAACATTGTAGCCTGCTGTTATCACTTCAACAATCTTCCCTCCCGCTGGAGATCTGCGACTGTTGCAAGTAGTTTTTGGGCACTTTTGTCAAAATAACCATGAATGGAGGAGGCTGTCACATGAGTGGCGAAGGAGGTGACAGTCGCGGGGGTGAATCTGGATCAAGACCCACTATCACGCTAGAGGACTTGGATGCCTTCAACGAGGATGACTTCGATTCAGACTTCTGCAGAAGCGGGGGGCCGGACGGGGAAAACGATGCTATGGAGGAAGAGGGTCAGGATCGCCTGTTAAACTACTGGCAGGACATTGGCAGAGAACATCATGTTCATGTTCCCCAGGGTAAGAGGGGGAGGATTATAGATTTAGATTGCTCTAGGGTCAAATTGCAAGCATGCACACATTGTCCTGCACCTGAAACTTTTGAATCACTCCTTGCTCCCCTCGCAGACTGACAAAAGCCTGTTTTATTCGAACGCTACTTGAACCACTATCATTTATAGCGTGGTGTGTAGGTGGGGATAACGCCGTAAGTGAGGTCTGTTTTTACATGTAAACCATTTTGATTTTAAATCATTTCTGGCCCATTATGGCAGAAGATGACTTGG
This sequence comes from Salvelinus namaycush, assembly GCF_016432855.1. NCBI lineage: Eukaryota > Metazoa > Chordata > Actinopteri > Salmoniformes > Salmonidae > Salvelinus > Salvelinus namaycush. The sequence goes on along the minus strand of NC_052330.1, from coordinate 23,246,480 downwards.
ACCAGCAACACAAGAAACACAATTTCTCATCAAGCATACTAAATGCACATTTCTACTGGCACATGTTATTATGTAATATAATGGACTGTGAACTCACAATGTCGTTATAGAAAATGTAGGTTCATTGTACAGATTTGAACTTTGTTCACAACACTAGGGAAAGGGGACAACTCACCCTTTCAGAATCAGCTTTTGAAGGAAAAAAATAGACCATCAAAGTAAATGGTTAGCTGTGAGAGAAACCGTGACTGAAACTGGCCTGCACTATTCAACCGGTTGTAAAATGGAGAACAACACCTACACCTTTAGATGTTATTTTGTGGAATAGACCTAGGCCTACAGGCTAGGTAGTTTAGATAAACGTTTTAGATATGCAAGTTTGTTTGCCCTTTCATAGTCACAAAATGGTGGGTTATAATCAGATTAGAGTGAGTTTGTTTTGTAGCCACAGCTCAGAGCTAAACAGCTGAATGGGCCTAGATTATTTTGGTTCTAGTGCAGATGGGTACAGCATGAGTATTTTACATACTGACCAGACCACGCGTGCGCATGTTGATTTTGTCCACCCACACCAGGCGTGATCAGGACACGAAAGTTTAACTATCAAAATTAACTCTGAACCAACTATATTAATTTGGACAGGTCGAAAAGCATTAAACATTTATGGCAATTTAGCTAGTTAGCTTGCTGTTGCTAGCTTATTTGTCCTGGGATATAAACATTGTGTTGTTATTTTACCTGAAATGCACAAGGTCCTCTACTCCGACAATGAATCCACAGATAAAAGGGTAAACTGAGTTCATTTCTAGTAATCTCTCCTCCTTCAGGCTTCTTCTTCTTTGGACTTTATATGGTGGTTAGCAACCAACTTTAAGGTGCATTACCACCACTGACTGGAGTGTGGACCTCAGTTCATCTTTCAATGTGCTCTTAAAAACCAATGAGGAGATGGGAGAGGTGGGACTTGCTGCGCATCAAGCGTCACAAATGGAACAAAGTTCTATTTTAGCGCCTGGCTACGTGCAATGATTGAATAACATGTATATGTACATTAATTTGGCAATGCTCGTGCACGTTGTGGTCAAGATGTTAGCGTAGCTGTTTTCCTCCCATACAGAAAGTAGGTCATAGGCCACATAAGGAAAACAAACAAAAGCTTTAATATTTTAGGCTAGTTGATCAGGGAGAGAATGATGCTTGATTAAAGACGGCCTCAAAGTTAATTTGTGTCATTTGGACAGGTTCTACAGGTTCTACAGTGTACGATGACCCCAAAGCTAATTTGGGTCCAACTTGAGTGTACATTGGATTCTGCAGTGCACAGACCACCCAAAATGGTGGCAAACCTGTCCATCTGCAACATCCCCACATGACCTAAATGTTCCTATGATGTGCTTCCTTAGGGCTCTCATTGCTTCCTAAACTTCAGTCACTTGTCTAAGATCACTCAGTGAGAAATACTTTGTCAGAAATGTAACATTCAGGCCTCCCGAGTGGCGCAGTGGTCTAAGGCACTGCATCGCAGTGCTAGCTGTGCCACTAGAGATTCTGGGTTCGAGTCCAAGCTCTGTCGCAGCCGGCCGAAGGCCCATGGGGCGGCGCAAAATTGGCCCAGCGTCGTCCAGGTTAGGGAAGGTTTGGCCGGCAGGGATATCCTTGTCTCATCGCGCACTAGCAACTCCTGTAATAAAATATATTTAAACAATTTTTTTTTTAAAGAAATGTAACATTCAATACACTTCTATTAGCCTAGTCCAAATTTGTTTTGAGATTGTCTACTTGTTTTCAAACTGATTTTTCAATTATGTTATAAGATTATTCCCATAAACTGTTTCCTTTACACAGAAGCCCAGTGTACTACAGCACAGCAGTATAATTATTATTGTGCTGTATGCCATCTGAGGAAGAGAAACCGATCACTATCTTGTGTGGTCGTTTATCTTGTAGGTGGCATTGTGTGACGTCAGGCTCTAACCCCTCTCTCCCTTTCCTTCCAGACATGGCCCAGCCCATCCAACAGCTCACCTCAGACACAGAGAGCATGACGGACAGGGAGAAAGTCCCCTTCACACTGATCACATGCAAAGAGAATGTAAGCTAGTCTAGCCCCCTTTGTACTCATTCATTGCTCCCTCTGTCCCCATCACCCAGTAGGGAAAGATGGACTGGTGGACAGGCAGTTGCTTTATCTAGCCTATCTTATATTCTCAGCTTGATTTCATTGAGTTTGAGTAAACAGGGAGCATTGTAATTAACAGTATTGATGCAAGCCTTTGAGCATTTTCTTTAATTTGAGTTAAAGAAGATGGATATGAATAAATCAATATCTATCACTCTTTTATATAGCTCTATTGCTTTCTTTATCAATCAATTCCAGAGATTGACATTAGGTGTGAAAGGTAATTGCCCGTCAGGCAAGTCAGAAGTATTTTTGGGGGGGGGGGTTGCCCGAAATTAGCTACAGTGCATTCGGAAATGATTCAGACCCCTTGACTTTTTCCAAATTTTGTTACATTACAGCCTTATTCTAAAATTGATTTAAATAGGTTTTTTCCCCTCATCAATCTACATATAATACCCCATAATGACAAAACAAAACGTTTTTTTTTTTAAATGTTTGCAAATGTACTTAAATTATTATATATATTTTTTATATATCACATTGTCACACCTGTATTTGGGGAGTTTCTCCCATTCTTCTCTGCAGCTCCTCTCAAGCTCTGTCAGGTTGGATGGGGAGCGTCGCTGCGCAGCTATTTTCAGGTCTCTCCAGAGATGTTCGATCGGGTTCAAGTCCGGGCTCTGGCTGGGTCACTCAAGGACATTCAGAGACTTCTCCCCAAGCCACTCCTGTGTTGGCTTGGCTGTGTGCTTAGTGTTATTGTCCTGTTGGAAGGTGAACCTTCGCCCCAGTCTGAGGTCCTGAGTGCTCTGGAGCAGGTTTTCATCAAGGATCTCTCTGTACTTTGCTCCGTTCATCTTTTCCTCAATCCTGACTGGTCTCCCAGTCCCTGCCGCTGAAAAACATCCCCACAGCATGATGCTGGCACCACCATGCCTCACTGTAGGGATGGTGCCAGAGAGTCTCTTGTTTCTCATGGTCTGAGAATCCTTTAGGTGCACATTTGGCAAACTCCAAGCGGGCTGTCATGTGACTTTTACTGAGAAGTGGCTTCCGTCTGACCACTCTACCATAAAGGCTTGATTGGTGGAGTGCTGCCGAGATGTTTGTCCTTCCGGGAAGGTTCCTCCAGAGGAAATCTGGAGCTCTGTCAGATTGACCATCGGGTTCTTGGTCACCTCCCCTGAAAGGTCAGTTTGGAACGGGCGGCCAGCTCTAGGAAGAGTCTTGGTGGTTCCAAACTTCTTCCATTCCACTTCCTCAATCATTAAGAATGATTGAGGCCACTGTGTGCTTGCGGACCTTCAATGCTGCAGAAATGTTTTGGTACCCTTCCCCAGATCTGTACCTCGACACAATCCTGTCTCGGAGCTCTACGCATAATTCCTTCGACCTCATGGCTTGGTTTTTGCTCTGTCATGCACTGTCAACTGTGGGACCTTTTTATATAGACCGGTGTGTGCCTTTCAAAATCATATCCAATCAATTGAATTTACCACAGGTGGACTCCAAGTTGTTGAAACATCTCAAGGATGATCAATGGAAACAGGATGCACCTGAGCTTAATTTCGAGTCTCATAGCAAGGGTCTGAATACTTAGTAAATAAGGTAGTTCTGTTTTATTTTTAATACATTTGCAAAAAATCATTCATTATGGTGTTTTGTGTGTAGATTGAGGAAAAACATTTATTTACTCCATTTTAGAATAAGGCTGTAATGTAAGAAAATGTGGAAAAGGGAAGGGGTCTGAATACTTTCCGAATGCACTGTATTTACATACAGAAATGTCATAAAGTATTGCCTGCCTTTCATCTACACATAGGGGGCTCAACTTGCCCGACTGGCATAAATACCATACATTTGCTGTCTTTCATTTTAAAAATGGGGAGGAACCAGAATGATCAGTTTTGGGCTATTGGAATTCTTTGCAGTTTGGTTGTTTATAAACAAAAAAAATTAAAGCCTCAGTGCAGTCAAAAATGTGCTTTTTCTGTGTTTTATATATATTTCCACACTACGGTTGGAATAATACTGTAAAAATGATGACCATGCCCTTTTTGTAAGAGCTGTTTGAGAAGACCACCTGACATTTCAGCCTGTTTTGGTGGGATGGAGTTTCGGCCTACCTGGTGACATCAACAGGCGTTAAATTTGTTAAACCAATAAGAGTTCCAAACCTCTCTGCCAACAACAGCTGTTTTCAGTTTTCCCCTCCCCACTAAGACAGTCCTAGCAAAATTGTTGATTGAGAAATTGCTATTTTCTAAGAAGTTGTTTTTGTTTCTTTTTGACCGTTTTAATTAAATGCAATCACAGTAAGGTACTTAATTATTACCCAGAAATGATTTGATATATAGGTAAAACTGCTGCATTGGACATTTAAATCATCTGCCCAATGGGGCAACTTCGGGAAAAGGCTCAACTAGCACGACTGCTCAGTTCACTTGAGCCAGGCAATAGGGCAACCCTTAATCTATCCCTGCACTTCTAGCCCTGTCTGTCATTTCTCTCTCATTCTTTCCCTCTCTGCCCCTCATACCATTTGTCCATTGTTCTGCCCTATGCATTGTCCTGTGAAGTATGAGAAGAGAGTCTACAACCAGGCCAGCTGGGCGTGTATCACTGTGCGAGAGGACACGTACGAGCAGAGCATCTGTGCCGGCTTCATGAAGCTCATGAGATATATCTGCCAGCAGAATACCTCAGGTGAGTGAGCGTAGCAGAGAAGAATCCATGTACAGTTGAAGTAGAACGTTTACATACACTTATGTTGGAGTCATTAAAACTAATTTTTTTTCAACCGCTCCACAAATTTCTTGTTAACAAACTATCGTTTTGGCAAGTCGGTTAGGACATCTACTTTGTGCATGACACAAGTAATTTTTCCGACAATTGTTAACAGATTATTTCACTTAATCACAATTCCAGTGGGTTAGAAGTGAAAATACACTAAGTTGACTGTGCCTTTTTAAACAAACAGCTTGGAAAAATCCAGAAAAGGATGTCATGGCTTTAGAAGCTTCTGATAGGCTTGGAGTTTTAATGACTCCAACCTAAGTGTATGTAAACTTTCAACTTCAACTGTATGTATGTTCAGAAATACACGTTTTAACATTTTGACCAATCAATTGGTCAAAAGAAATGACTACTCTTGGTCAACCAATATTTATTTTTGTCGGGACAGCCCAATTTGTATGTCTTTGTGTTCAGTAAGAAGGAAGTTGGAAGTAGTTTTGCAAGCCAACTTGCGTTAGCACAATGACTGGAAGTCTATGGGTAACGCTAGTTAGTAACTTCCTTCAAACTGCATGCAAAGACAAATGGTATCCACAAGTTTCTTGGACTCTGGAGAAGTAGATAAAGGGCCTTATTGCCAAAATGTTTGGGTCCTCCTCATCCCTCTGTGTGTGCCAGGTAACTACCTGGGTATGACCCTTCCCATTGTGACGGTGGTGAGGACTGATGACTCCCGCACCAGCCTGTCCAGAGATGTGACGGTGGCCTACTACTTACCATCCCAACACCAGGACCAACCCCCCATGCCCTTTGACCCTGACATCACCATGGAGACATGGCCTGCCACTGTGGTCTACAGCAGGTGAGGGGCTTGCTGACTGGTGTATAAAATCGAGCACACAGCCATGCAATATCCATAGACAAACATTGGCAGTAGAATGGCCTTACTGAAGAGCTCAGTGACTTTCAACGTGCCACTGTCATAGGATGGCACCTTTCCAACAAGTCAGTTCATAAAATTTCTGCCCAGCTAGAGCTGCCCCGATCAACTGTAAGTACAGTTATTGTGAAGTTGAAACTTCTAGGAGCAACAACGGCTCAGCTGCGAAGCGGTAGGCCACACAAGCTCACAGAACAGAAGTGCGTAGCTCGTAAAAATCGTCTGTCCTCGTTTGCAACACTCACTACCAAGTTCCAAACTGCCTCTGGAAGCAACTTCAGCACCAGAACTGTTTATCAGGAGCTTCATGAAATGGGTTTCCATGGCTGAGCATTCTGGGTTTGGTGGCAGCCAGGAGAACACTACCTGCCCGAATGCATAGTGCCAACTGTAAAGTTTGGAGGAGCAATAATGGTCTGTGGCTGTTTTTCTTGGTTCAGGCTAGGCCCCTTAGTTCCAGTGAAGGGAAATCTTAATGCTACAGCATACAATGGCATTCTAGACAATTCTGTGCTTCCAACTTTGTGGCAACAGTTTGGGGAAGGCCCTTTCCTGTTTCAGCATGACCGTGCACAAAGCGAGGTCCATACAGAAACGGATTGTCGAGATCGATGTGGAAGAATTTGGCTGGCCTGCACAGAGCCCTGACCTCAACTCCATCAAACCCATTGGGATGAATTGGAACGCCGACTGCAAGCCAGGCCTAATCGGCCAATATCAGTTCTGACCTCACTAATGCTGTTGTGGCTGAATGGAAGCAAGTCCCCGCAGCAATGTTCCAACATCTAGTGGAAAGTCTTCCCAGATGAGTGGAGGCTGTTATAGCAGCAAAAGGGGGGGACCAACTCCATATTAATATTTGTGATTTTGGAATGAGATGTTTGACTAGCACATGTCCATATACTTTTGATCATGTAGTGTACACTTAATGTACAACACATTAAGAATACCTTCCTAATATTGAGTTGCACCCCCTTTTTCCCTCAGAACAGCCTCAATTCGTCGAGGCATGGACTCTACAAGGTGTCAAGTGTTCCACAGGGATGTTGGCCCATGTTGACTCCCATACTTCCCACAGTTGGCTGGATATCCTTTGGGTGGTGGACCATTCTTGATACACACGGGAAACTGTTGAGCATGAAAAACCCAGCAGCGTTGCAGTTCTTGACACAAACCGGTGCGCCTGGCACCTACTACCATACCCAATTCAAAGGCACTTAAATATTTTGTCTTGCCTATTCACCCTCTGAATGGCACACATACACAATCCATGTTTCAAGGTTTAAAAATCCTTCCTTAACCTGTCTCCTCCCCTTTAATCTACACAGATTTTTGAAGTGGATTTAACAAGTGACATCAATAAGGGATCATAGTTTTCACCCGGTCAGTTTGTCATGGAAAGAGCAGGTGTCCTTAATGTTTTGTGTATATTTACAAAAGTTATGTTTCTATTATAATACATGGATACACATTATTATTGCAACATGATGATGTAATGATTTAAAGTAACTTTGCAGTAACTGTGTAACCTTTCATCCATCTCTTTCTCTCTCCCCCTGTCAGGTCATTCAGCGGACCCACTACTGAGACCTCTATCCTAGGGGAGATCCATGCTCTGGGCGAGGTGCTGGACTCTCCACAGCTGTGTGTGAGCGAGTCCTTCATCGTGGCCGGCTATACCAGCCCCGCAGCCGCACACCGACACAACGAAGTCTGGTTCCTGGAGCGCTGCTGAAGTGGCTATGTAGCACTACATTATTAACACAAAGTAAACAAATGATTAACACTCATTACAGCGAACCAAATCGAAAGCCTCACACAAACCAAAAATAGCAGAATTTCATACAGTTTACGTCAAGGAAACGAGTACACAAGTATGCTTCATTTTGCATATACAGTGGGGAGAACAAGTATTTGATACACTGCCGATTTTGCAGGTTTTCCTACTTACAAAGCATGTAGAGGTCTGTAATTTTTATCATAGGTACACTTCAACTGTGAGAGACGGAATCTAAAACAAAAATCCAGAAAATCACATTGTATGATTTTTTAGTAATTAATTAGCATTTTATTGCATGACATAAGTATTTGATACATCAGAAAAGCAGACCTTAATATTTGGTACAGAAACCTTTGTTTGCAATTACAGAGATCATACGTTTCCTGTAGTTCTTGACCAGGTTTGCACACACTGCAGCAGGGATTTTGGCCCACTCCTCCATACAGACCTTCTCCAGATCCTTCAGGTTTCGGGGCTATCGCTGGGTAATACGGACTTTCAGCTCCCTCCAAAGATTTTCTATTGGGTTCAGGTCTGGAGACTGGCTAGGCCACTCCAGGACCTTGAGATGCTTCTTACGGAGCCACTCCTTAGTTGCCCTGGCTGTGTGTTTTGGGTCGTTGTCATGCTGGAAGACCCAGCCACGACCCATCTTCAATGCTCTTACTGAGGGAAGGAGGTTGTTGGCCAAGATCTCGCGATACATGGCCCCATCCATCCTCCCCTCAATACGGTGCAGTCGTCCTGTCCCCTTTGCAGAAAAGCATCCCCAAAGAATGATGTTTCCACCTCCATGCTTCACGGTTGGGATGGTGTTCTTGGGGTTGTACTCATCCTTCTTCTTCCTCCAAACACGGCGAGTGGAGTTTAGACCAAAAAGCTCTATTTTTGTCTCATCAGACCACATGACCTTCTCCCATTCCTCCTCTGGATCATCCAGATGGTCATTGGCAAACTTCAGATGGGCCTGGACATGCGCTGGCTTGAGCAGGGGGACCTTGCGTGCGCTGCAGGATTTTAATCCATGACGGCGTAGTGTGTTACTAATGGTTTTCTTTGAGACTGTGGTCCCAGCTCTCTTCAGGTCATTGACCAGGTCCTGCCGTGTAGTTCTGGGCTGATCCCTCACCTTCCTCATGATCATTGATGCCCCACGAGTTGAGATCTTGCATGGAGCCCCAGACCGAGGGTGATTGACCCTCATCTTGAACTTCTTCCATTTTCTAATAATTGCGCCAACAGTTGTTGCCTTCTCACCAAGCTGCTTGCCTATTGTCCTGTAGCCCATCCCAGCCTTGTGCATGTCTACAATTTTATCCCTGATGTCCTTACACAGCTCTCTGGTCTTGGCCATTGTGGAGAGGTTGGAGTCTGTTTGATTGAGTGTGTGGACAGGTGCAGTTAATACAGGTAATGAGTGGAGAACAGGAGGGCTTCTTAAAGAAAAACTAACAGGTCTGTGAGAGCCGGAATTCTTACTGGTTGGTAGGTGATCAAATACTTATGTCATGCAATAAAATGCAAATTAATGACTTAAAAATCATACAATGTGATTTTCTGGATTTTTGTTTTAGATTCCGTCTCTCACAGTTGAAGTGTACCTATGATAAAAAAATTACAGACCTCTACATGCTTTGTAAGTAGGAAAACCTGCAAAATCGGAAGTGTATCAAATACTTGTTCTCCCCACTGTATATGTTAATTGGGCTGTGGTCTCAGGCAGATAATATATAATACAGTTTTTTACGATCACTTTGGCACACTTTCAGAACCAAAACTCAAAACGGTCATCACTTGTAACACAGGCTGTCCCATGTTCAAAACATTGCATTGTGCATTCATATATTTAATGAAACTTTGCACTTGCAAAATCATTATTTAAAATAACAAATTTATCATGAAATACCATAGGAACATTCATTTAGATCACCCACACACAAGATACAGATAGTTTCACTATGTAGTTGTTCGTACAAACATATATTGTAGTACAAAATATGTGATACATGTTTCATTATGGTACTACATGTAAGTACATCACTAAAATAACTAGTAGAGCGAATACTACAGACACAGTGGAATCATTGAACAAAATCTGAAATTTATTGATGAAATACAATAAAGTCACAACAGGTTTCTTTGAATCAAAGCAAAAATAATTAGCTACAAAAAATTTAAGAAACTACAGTAAAAGGTCAACTGCAGTGTTCCTCACCTGGCTTACTGTAAAAAGCAAAACAAAGGATTGATTACTGTACTTCTATATTTCCATCAACCCTGTCTTGTGGGTTTGGCCACAGGTTCTCATCCACATCACAATGGATGTTTTCATTAGCCAAACATCTTGGGAAGAATCTTCGGGCATGGCGAATCCAGGCCTGACACTGGTTAGCCGTGATGTCATTGTATGCGTCATCCATGGCCTGGAGAAGGGTGGCTTGTTCGTGAGGGCACCTATTATATACCTTCCACCACCATGTGGAGAACAAAATCCTCAATCGGGTTCAGGAGAGTATGGGGGTAAGTACAGGGTGGTAAATTGTGGAGGGGCCTGAAACCATGCTGAACCTGACATTATCCAACACAATGACATAGGTCACGCCATCAGCTCTACAGACCTGATTGAGCTCATCAAGGAAGGTTACAAGGAGAGCTGCATTATTTGATCCAATACGAGGTCTGCGTCCCACCGCACCATCTTCTGATATAGCTGCACACATGGTGATGTTGGCCCACGTTGCCCAGGTACTTGGACGGTTGCCCGCTGCCAATTAAATTCCGACCTCTCCTTGTCTTGGCCAGGTTGAAGCCTGCCTCATCCAAAGAGAGGAATTTGTGATGGTTTTTGTTAGCATCCAGCTCCATCACCCTCTAAAAAGACATTTTGGAAAGAGAATTACTGATTACAATGATGTAGAATTTTGGGGGGATTTTTCACAACAGGCATCTTGAAACTGAACATACTCAGTCCTCAGTTGCTTCACTGTCTGTATTTCTTTCAAAAGGTACACGGTATAGCTGTTTTAGAGACACCTGGTGCCTTTTCAGCATGCGGCTTCCATACTTCAACTTATGGCTTCCACATTGTTGAACATTGTCCATGATGTGCTGCTGATTTCTGTAAGGCGAATATCATTTCTGGCCAGAACCAAATTGACCACAGCCCGCTCTTATCGGTCAGTCAGACTTTTGCTTCTGCCTCCCCTATTTGGGCTAGTCTCAATTCTGCAGGGAAAATTACAGTAAGAACACATTTTTTTTTCTTTTTTCTTTCACTTTTATTTAACCAGGTAGGCCAGTTGAGAACAAGTTCTCATTTACAACTGCGACCTGGCCAAGATAAACCAAAGCAGTGCGACAAAAAACAACAGTTACACATAAACAAACGTACAGTCAATAACACAATAGAAAAATCTATGTACAGTGTGTGCAAATGTAGAAGAGTAGGGAGGTAGGCAATAAATAGGCCATAGAGACGAAATAATTACAATTTAGCATGTGCAAGTAGAGAAGGTCACATCACCTACTCTGTGGTACACATTGGCATGCAGTATAGTCATTTGACAATTGAGAGTAGCCTAATGTTTAGTGCATGCTGAAGACTTACTGGTTCTAATTGCAGAAAGTTTTGATGATTGAGGCCATGATTGATCTTCTGAGGTTTGGTTGAATCATTGTAGCTGCCTCAGTTATTGTCATGCCATGATTTACGACATGGTCTGCAACTATTGCTCGGATTTCATTGGACACTTTGCTGCCGCTGTTTTGGTCCGTGGCCTTGTCCTCTACCATGTTCTCCCACACCTCCTCAAACGAGGCCCACGACAAGCACCCCTTCTGAGTAGTGGTCCCCTGCCATTCCTTTGACCACCACGTCTTCCTCGTCTTCTTCCTCCCACTGCTTGATCTCTATTGTGACATGGATCACCTGCCAGCTCCATGGTATCGCTATGTTGTTGTTGGTGGATACCACTCATTTCACTATATACTCATACCACAATGTGAAATTAATCATCAGTAACAAGTTGGCAGTATTGGAAAAGCAATTACAAGGGCCTGCATACATACTCACCGGACACTTTATTAGGTACACCTGCGTGTTAACGCAAATCGCCTGCTCCCCCGAACAGTGAATCATGTGGCAGCCTGCAACTCAGTATATAGAGTGTATAGAGTAGACAGCTTTAGTTGTTGTTCGACCAAACATTAGAACGGGCAAGATGCGTAATTTAAGCAACTTTGACAGTGGTATGATTGTTGGTGCCACATGGTGGTTCCAGCATCTCAGAAACAGCTGCCCTCCTGGGATTTTTACGCACTACAGTCTCTGGAGTTTACAGAGAATGGTGCGATTAAACAAAAGGCATTCAGTGAGCGGCAGTTCTGTGGGCAAAAACACCTTGTTAATGAGAGGTCAGAGGAGAATGTCCAGACTCATTCAAGCTAACAGCAAGGCCACAAATAGTGTGCAGAAGTGCATCTCTTAACGTACAACACCGTGAATAATTCAGGCTGTTGAGGCAAAAGGGGGTCCTACCCAGTACTAGATAGGTGTACCTAATAAAGTGGCCGGTGAGTGTACAGTAATGTCAAATCTAAAAACACCGCCTGGAAAAGTGGTACATGGGACCATAGAAACAGTGTCTGATAAAGAATGATGATGAAATATTACATCCATAGATAATGTAGTCCAACTGGTTCATGTTCCACGGTAATTGGTGTCAATGGATCTCGTTATCCTGAAACTTTCATGATCAAAACATGGAATATTGTTTGTCAGTTTCCATAAAACTATGCATTAAGAGTAATGCAACAGTTACTTATCATTTTGAGCAGTTGTATCAATTGATAGTTAGATCATTGTAATGAAATGAATAGACAGTCATCTCAGATGTAATGTGTGAATTGCATTTTGAAATGGTAGTACTTTAAGTTGTCATTTTGAACAGGTAATTTTAGTTCAATGAACAAATTATCTTAGCTTTATGTGTATTGTATCCAAGCAATTGGGGAAAAGTGTTAGATTTAAAATGTGCATTTTGATCATCGGTTGTGAGTTTTGTGTCTAGAGTTTCGAAAAATGACATCAAGGTTCTGAAATTAGTGCCAAAGGGATTGTAACAAACTAATATATAATACTATATGCCATTTAGCAGATGCTTTTATCCATGACCCTTGGTGTTGTCAGCACCGTGCTCTACTGACTGAGCTACACAGGACTGCAATATGTGTCCCTCCAAATATCTACAGCTTTCTCATCACATCAGTATGTCAATTTACTTTACTGTATTAAATGTAGTTTTACAGGGACAGTTCACATTAAGTGCCTGTTTTTAGCCAGCCGGCTAATTTAACTGCAGTCCCTGGGAAGGATATTAAGCACAATTTAAGATGACAAGCACACAATGAGCACATGCAGCGCAGCACAGAGTACAACAGGACAAGGAAACGTATGACAAGCAGACAGACAGAGCGTGTAGTATCGTTAAGACAAGACCTGCCTCCAAGGTATTTCACAAGAGTTCAGCTCAGGAGCTCATGGTTTCTAAGGATGTTGCATTTCAAGCTCTATTATCAGTGGGTGTTCATGAGCTTGGTGTCAGTCTGTTACTGTGTGTCGGCCATGTTGTTGGGCAAGGCAACAGTTTTCAGTTGTTAGATACAGGAGTGGTTGTACATAGCGTACCTACTACGCTGTGTGGATGGAATATGGTGCTTTCATCATTGTTAATGACTAAATGAAGGCAAATTCACATGGAAATCAGAGTGGCTGTGTTCTAGACAGTTCAGTGTGTGACGTAGAAGATATTCCCATGAGATACAGGGTTTTGCATGTGGAGGAGAGCACACTAAATACTTTGGAAAGATGTCATTTCAGCACGTCATATTCACTTTGCCATTTTTATCCATCTATATATGATGAAATCATAGGAGATATAGATAGATATATATACCGTTCAAAGTTTGGGGTCACTTAGAAATGTCAATTTAAAATAACATCAAATTGATCAGAAATACAGTGTAGACATTGTTAATGTTGTAAATGACTATTGTAGCTGGAAACGGCTAATTTTTGAATGGAATATCTACATTGGCCTACAGAGGCCCATTATCAGCAACCATCACTCCTGTGTTCCAATGGCACGTTGTGTTAGCTAATCCAAGTTTATCATTTTAAAAGGCTAACTGATCATTAGAAAACCCTTTTGCAATTATTTTAGCACAGCTGAAAACTGTTGTGCTGATTAAAGAAGCAATAAAACTGGCCTTCTTTAGACTAGTTGAGTATCTGGAGCATCAGCATTTGTGGGTTCGATTACAGGCTCAAAATGTCGAGAAACAAAGGCCTTTCTTCTGAAACTCGTCAGTCTATTCTTGTTCTGAGAAATGAAGGCTATAGCCATGCGAGAAATTGCCAAGAAAATGAAGATCTCGTACAACGCTGTGTACTACTCCCTTCACAGAACAGCGCAAACAGGCTCTAACCAGAATAGAAAGAGGAGTGGGAGGCCCCGGTGCACAACAGGGCAAGAGGACAAGTGCATTAGTGACTAGTTTGAGAAACCGATGCCTCACAAGTCCTCAACTGGCAGCTTCATTAAAGAGTACCCGCAAAACACCAGTCTCAATGTCAACAGTGAAGAGAAGACTCTAGGATGCTGGCCTTCTAGGCAGTGTTGCAAAGAAAAAGCCATATCTCAGACAGGCCAATAAAAAGAAAATATTAAGATGGGCAAAAGAACACAGACACTGGACAGATGAACTCTGCCTAGAAGGCCAGCATCCCGGAGTTGCTCTTCACTGTTGGTTAGAGCCAGTTTGCGCTGTTCTGTGAAGGGAGTAGTACACAGCGTTGTACGAGATCTTCCGTTTCTTGGCAATTTCTCGCATGGAACAGCCTTCATTTCTCAGAACAAGAATAGACTGACGAGTTTCAGGAGAAAGTTATTTGTTTCTGGCCATTTTGAGCCTGTAATTGAACCCACAAATGTTGATGCTCCAGATACTCAACTAGTCTAAAGAAAGACAGTTTAATTGCTTCTTAAATCAGAACAACAGTTTTTAGCTGTGCTAACATAATTGCAAAATGATTTTCTAATTATCATTTAGCCTTTTAAAATGATAAACTTGGATTAGCTAACACAACGTGCCATTGGAACACAGGGGTGATGGTTGCTGATAATGGGCCTCTGTACACCTATGTAGATGTTCTATACAAAAATCAGCCATTTCCAGCTACAATAGTCATTTACAACATTAACAACGTCTATACTGTATTTCTGATCAATTTGATGTTATTTTAAAGGACCAAAAAATGTGCTTTTCTTTTAAAACCAAGGACATTTCTTAGTGACCCCAAACTTTTGAACAGTAGTGTATATATAGAGAGAGAGAGCGAGAGACACACATATACACAGTACCAGTCAAAAGTTTGGACACCTACTCATTCAAGGTTTTTTCTTCATTTTTACTATTTTATACATTGTAGAATAATAGTGAAGATGTCAAAACTATAAAATAACACATTTGGAATCATGTAGTAACCAAGTGTTAAACAAAACAAAATATATTTTAGATTCTTCAAATTAGCCACCCTTTGCCTTGATGACAGCTTTGCACACTCTTGGCATTCCCTCAACTAGCTTCATGAAGAATGCTTTTCCAACAGTCTTGAAGGAGTTCCCACATATGCTGAGCACTTGTTGGCTGCTTTTCCTTCACTCTGCAGTCCCACTCATGCCAAACCATCTCAATTGGGTTGAGGTCAGGTGATTGTGGAAGCCAGGTCATCTGATGCAGCACTCCATCACTCTCCTCCTTAGTCAAATAGCCCTTACACAACCTGGATGTGTGTTGGGTCATTGTCCTGTTGAAAAACAAATGATAGCCCCACTAAGCGCAAACCAGATGGGATGGTGCCGACTGCTCTGGTAGCCATGCTGGTTAAGTGTGCCTTGAATTCTAAATAAATCACAGACAGCGTCACCAGCAAAGCACCATCACACCTCCTCCTCCATGCTTCACGGTGGAAACCACACATGCAGAGATCATCCGTTCACCTACTCTGCATCTCACCAAGACACGGCGGTTGGAACCAAAAATCTCAAATTTGGACCAAATGACAGATTTCCACTGGTCTAATGTCCATTGCTCGTGTTTCTTGGCCCAGGCAAGTCTCTTCTTATTATTGGTGTTCTTTAGTTGTGGTTTCTTTGCAGCAATTTGACTATGAAGGCCTGATTCACGCAGTCTCCTCTGAACAGTTGATGTTGATGTGTCTGTTACTTGAACTCTGAAGCTTTTATTTGACTGACCTTCATGTTTTTAAGTAATGATGGACTGTTGTTTCTCTTTGCTTGTTTCAGCTTTTCTTGCCATAATATGGACTTGGTATTTTACCAAATAGGGCTATCTTCTGTATACCAACCCTACCTTGTCACAACACAACTGATTGGCTCAAACGCATTAATGAAAGAAATTCCACATTCACTTTTAACAAGGCACACTTGTTAATTGAAATGCATTCCAGGTGACTACCTCATGAAGCTGGTTGATAGAATGGCAAGAGTGTGCAAAGCTGTCATCAAGGCAAAGGGTGGCTACTTTGAATAATCTCATATGAAATATATTTTGATTTGTTTAACACTTTTTTGGTTACTACATGACTCCATATGTGTTATTTTATAGTTTTGATGTCGTAAATATTATTATATTATAGAAAATAGTAATTATAAAGACAACCCTGGAATGAGTAGGTATTCCACACTTTTGTGTGTGTATATGTATGTGTGTGTGTGTGTGTGTGTGTGTGTGTGTGTGTGTGTGTGTATATATATATATATATATATATATGACAGACAGACGTGCTCAAATTTGTTGGTACCCTTACAGCTCATTGAAATAATGCTTAATTCCTCCTGAAAAGTGATGAAATTAAAAGCTATTTTATCATGTATACTTGCATGCCTTTGGTATGTCATAGAATAAAGCAAAGAAGCTTTGAAAAGAGATGAATTATTGCTTATTCTACAAAGATAATCTAAAATGGCCTGGACACATTTTTTGGTACCCCTTAGAAAAGATAATTGGATTATATTGATATTTCAAACTAATTTGTTTCTTTAATTAGTATCACACGTCTCCTATCTTGTAATCAGTCATTCAGCCTATTTAAATGGAGAAAAGTAGTCACTGTGCTGTTTGGTATCATTGTGTGCACCACACTGAACATGGACCAGAGAAAGCAAAGTAGAGATTTGTCTGAGAAGATCAGAAAGAATATAATATACAAGCATGGTAATGGTAAAGGCTACAAGACCATCTCCAAGCAGCTTGGTGTTCCTGTGACAACAGTTGCAAATATTATTAAGTTTAAGGCCCATGGAACTGTAGCCAACCTCCCTGAGCACAGCCGCAAGGGGAAAATCAACCCCAGATTGAACAGAAGAATAGTGCAAAAAGAACCAAGGATAACTGCCAAAAAGATGCAAGCTGAACTCCAAGGTGAAGGTATGTCAGTTTCTGATCGCACCATCTGTCACTTTTTGAACGAAAGTGGGCTCCACTTTTGAAAGAAAAACATAAAGCCAGACTAGAATTTGCTAAAATGCATATTGACAAGCCACAATCCTTCTGGGAGAATGTCCTTTGGACAGATTAGTCAAAACAAGATTTCTGGCAAGTCACAGCAATCAGCTCTATGTTCACAGATGAAAAAATTCAGCTTTCAAAGAAAAGAACACCATACCTACAGTGAAACGTGGAGGAGGTTTGGTTCTGTTTTGGGGTTGCTTTGCTGCGCCTGGCACAGGGTGCCTTGAATCTGTGCAGGGCACAATGAAATCTGGAGGTATTCTGGAGCGAAACGTACTGCCCAGTGTCAGAAAGCTCTGTCTCAGTCGCAGGTCATGGATCCCCCAACAGGACAATGACCCAAAACACACAGCTCAAAGCACCCAAGAATGAATAAGAACAAAACATTGGACTATTCTGAAGTGGCCTTCTATGAGTCCTGATCTGAATCCTATGGAACATCTATGGAAAGAGCTGAAACTTGCAGTCTGGAGAAGGCACCCATCAAACCTGAGACACCTGGAGCAGTTTGCTCAGGAAGATTGGGCCAAAGTACCTGTTAACAGGTGCAGAAGTCTCATTGAGAGCTACAGAAAACGTTTGATTGCAGTGATTGCCTCTAAAGGTTGTGCAACAAAATATTAGGTTAAGGGTCCCATCATTTTTGTCCATGCCATTTTCATTTGTGTTATTACTTACAATATTATGTTGAATAAAAAATTTAAAGCAAAGTCTGATTTCTATTAAATATGGAATAAACAATGGTGGATGCCAATTACTTTTGTCAGTTTAAAGTTATTACAGAGGAAATTGTGCATTCGTTGTTTTTTGTGGAAGTGTACCATCAGATTTGTGTGTGTGTATCTACAGTTTGTATACATATCTGGTTTATTATTCAACAATTAATTATTTTCACTCTACCATACGAACTGACAGTGAAGTGACGCGTAAAGACTGATTCATCTGATTTGATTCATTTTAAATATGTATGTTTTATGGATTTGAGATTAAATGTTTACTCCGCTTTAATGGGCAGGATTTTAGAACCTCATCAGGTTCTATGTAATGGTTTCATCTGATAGAAAAATAACCCTCGGTGGTTTGGGGTGTGGTTCTCAATGCAGTTGTGATGTGGATGTTGGTGAAAGATACATCTATAATAAATGGAATAACTGGGTAGCCATACGAAGACTAACAGAATTATATAACCTTGTATTTGTCACTTGGTTGTTGGCCGTAGATTTGATTGATCTCCGTTTTAAAGAAGTCTTCACATTTCATTCATTATATCCCTGGTTGTCATTATTATAGTTTTCTTGCCTTAAACCAGTGGTTGACATGGGCAGGACCTCACCGGATCTGGGTACCGGCACCTCAAATGTTCTACTTCTTGAGCTCCTGCACCTACATTTAAACAGTACAGGCACCCAAAATGAGTACCGGCACCTATTTCAGTCCAAGTCAAGCATTGCCTTAAACAGTCTGTAGTTCTCAACCTACTGGAAGCGTTCATTTGGCCAAGTCTTGTTCCTTTTAATATGTGAGTCTTCTGACAGGAGGAACATGAGGTTTCCTGAGTGTCCTGTCAAAACGTCACAATGTGTACCTGTAATACTTTCCTCATTACATTGTGTTCCAATGTGTGTTTAAATGCAATCATTATATGATCTGACAATATGATTTGTCATTCCCCCCCGCCCCCCCAGACAGACACACAGCTAGTAGTCAGTTGAGTTATGGTTTTACTCTGATGCTCAAAGTTTAGTTCTCATTCCTGTTTTCATAGTGTTTTATCATTTCATCAGTAGAGACACGCTGTATCATTTGGGCCTAAACCAGGTGTTTATAACCTCAAGTAATGTGTTCTGTTATATGTATTTCTTGACTATTTCAGCTACAAGCTGTATAGATTTCAGCTAGAAGGAACCAATGCAACAGTGGACACTGTGACATGTCTATTTTAATTATTGCAAAAGATAAATAAATAAAAAGTTGTCTATCTGTGCCTCTTTTTCACTGAATACAATGATTTATGCACTGCAGTACGGAGGATCAGCACCCAAATGTTGCAAATATTTTTGAAAGGGATTCACTGATTATACAAACTAAAATGTGCTTCCATCAAATACACAATGGGGCTGAGAAAAACAGGGATGTCTAAGAGAGGATCTGGTGAGAAGAGGGGGGTAGGCTCCGCTGCATAAGTCTCTATCCTGCCTTTGTTTTTGGTGCCAAAAGTCATCTAGCGGACCAGTGGTCTTGCTTGACAGATTTCCCATCAATCAGTTTAGTAGCTACTTGAGACAGACTTAGCAGAGAACGTAAGTTATGTACATAATTATGGATCTATGAAACCGAAGGATGACCGTGACAAGTAAGTGTTAGTCCTCACAGTAAATGATGCCTTGCATCAGCCAATCATCGAGACCATATCAAAAAAGTAATGCCCTATGACCTAGAGGTGGGATTTACCTCATCCTCTTTGCCTGGAATGCTGGAAACAGGTTCCCGAGCGGGAAAAAAATACAGTCACAG
Organism: Salvelinus namaycush; assembly: GCF_016432855.1. Classification (NCBI taxonomy): domain Eukaryota; kingdom Metazoa; phylum Chordata; class Actinopteri; order Salmoniformes; family Salmonidae; genus Salvelinus; species Salvelinus namaycush. The sequence goes on along the minus strand of NC_052330.1, from coordinate 23,226,794 downwards.
TCATCCTCCGGTCTCATAGATCCATAGGTATGTACATAAATCTATTTCGACCTCACTCAGACTGTCACTGATAAGTGTTATAGTCCTTACCTTGGATGATTGTGTCAACAAGGTCGCGAGGAACAGAGGATTCCCCATCTCCAACACAAGATGGCTGAGCTCAGAAGAGCGAGGGTAATACATAGTAAATGTGCATGGCGAGGACCGTTTGGCAGATAAAGTAGCACCTTTCAGGGCCGCCCAAGATGTGGCCACACCTCCTGGGGCTAGTTGACCCTGACCCATGTAGGCCTGGGAGATGGTATCCAACATCCAATGGGAGAGCCGCTTTTTAGAGACCGGCAGGCCAAGCTTGCCATCGTAAAACACAAACAGTTGTTGGGTGCGTTTCAGAGATTGCATCTTGGACATGTATGCCCGTAGCACTCTGACCAGGCACAGGGAAAGCAAGTTTTTGTCCTCGCCAGATTGGGGCATTCTGTCCTCTGCTTGCACTATCTCCACCAACTGGTTAATGTGCTGAGAGGAAAGCACTTTAGGTAGAAAGGACAGGCTCCGCAGCATGGACACGCCCATGTCCTCAGCCTTCCATCTCAAACAGTCCACACTTACAGAGAGGGCATGTAGCTTGCTTACACGCAAAGAGAGCCAGGAGAAAAGCAGTTTTTAGGGAGAGAGATTTCAAGTCAGACTGAGCTATTGACTCATATGGAGGCCAAGCCAGGACCCTTGGGACCAGGGGCATCTCCCAAGCAGGGGCATGCAGAACGCGGCCCGGGTGTAGCCGCCGGACACCCTTCAGAAACTGCGACACAAGAGGACGACTGCCCAGCTTGAGGCCATCCACCATGTCATGAGAAGTTGAAATGGAGGCCTGTCTTACTAATGTCCAGATGGGACTGGAGAAAACAAAGGACAAGAGGGACAGGACAGGTAACTGGGTCTAGTTGTCTAGCGTCACACCAAGAGGAGAATAGTCTAAGCATAAAGCGACTGAGTGGATGGGGCTCTCGCTTTTCTAAGAGTCTCATGAACAGCCACAACTAGCTCCTGAGATAGACTCGTCATTGGCCATACCCACAGCTGAAGGGAAGCGGGTTGGGGTGCCAAATCAGGCTGTCCACCAGGGACAGGAGGTATGGCCTGGTTGGAAGAGGCCAGAGTGACCCCCACACCAGGGGTGTGCCTGGCCATCTCAGCGCTACTGGTAGGACCCTGTGGTGCCGATGCTTTATCCGATGAAGAACCTGAAATCAGAGGCAACGGGGGAAAAGCGTACAACAACACTTTAGGCCACTCTTGAGACAGAGCATCCAGGCCAAGAGTAGCCCTTAGACCCCTCAGAGAGCATGGAGTCACACGGTACATATAGAACCAAGGAGGTACTGAATGGAAAAATAGACCAACCGACTATGAATAGTGCGGTTATGCTCGTGAGGGAGCTAACTAAATTAGCTTACTAACAGGAAAGTTAGGGAGTGAACGTTATTTATAATAAGGGTTACATGGAGAAAATCAGACCTCTTAAATTAAAATGTCCCTCCCTTCAGCAAAATATATTTTACCTAAACCCTCCAGAACGCTTGAAAAAAAACAAGTGACCCTCCTGCCTTTATACCCCAAATAATAATTAAAACATAAAGTGGGTAGCAGTGAACATGTCTAACGTTTACCCTTACTTCTTGGTCAGACCAGAGCCTTAGATGTGCAGTTTTAGAAACTGCTCTTGGATCTGTAAGTATTATATGGCAATGCAGGAATTTTGATAGCACACAGGGCTGAGGGCAAGAAGGTTGTGGGTTCGCAGACCACCGTAGACAAGAGTAGCGGTGGAGAGATCCCTTTTATAATAAAACATTGCATGAATCTATCATTGTATTTGCAGGTCCGAGAAAAAATTGCCTTTTATAAACATTTCATGCAATTCTACGTCATTTTACATATTAGCAGAATATTTTATTAATACCACACAAATTACCAAATTACAGACTCAGAATGGACAAGGAGATAGGCCTATGGGTTCATCTTATCATATTTCTCCAATGCCAAAACAGTGTGTCTTGTTTGCAACGAAAATGTCGATGTTTGCTAATAATTAAATCTGAGATGTCATTAGGAATCTGGTACTTTCAAAAGTTGAACCTACCTACTCAGAGAAATGTAAGCTTTAAAGCTACAATATGTAACTTTTTGGGTGACCCGACCAAATTCACATAGAAATGTGGGTTATAGATATGTCCTTCTCATTGAAAGCAAGTCTAAGAAGCGGTAGATCTGTTATATGTGCGCTATTTCTATGCTTCCTGTGCTTACGTTTTGTTTTTGCGTCTTTTACTTTAGGTTTTGCACACCAGCTTCAAACAGCTGAAAATACAATATTTCTGGTTATGGAAAATATATTTCACAGGGATTCTCTCCACAATGACTGCTTGTTATGTCACATAAACTGAAATTAGGAAAACTATTAGAATTTTTGCAACCAGGAAATGGCATAGCGATTTCTGCATAGTGCACCTTTAACTGCTGGGTACTCTTCTTCCATGGCTTAACCTAACGAGAGAAGGTCCAGTGGTGACCCGTCATTCAGGGCAGGTGGGGCAGAGCCCCAGCTGTTTAGCAAATAATAATAATTTCCTGTTTTGCATGTTATTTTGGCATTAATACGTGTCACATATCAGTTTGCAAACAATGTAAAAAAAATATCAGTTTGCTTTCTTGAGTAAGGCATCTCCAAAATGCAGGTGTTTCCGCCTAGCTCGGTGCATTCTGTGGTGGTGGGGCAGTTAGCGGAAAATACAGAGTGTAGGGGTTGGTAATGTTCTCTAGTTACCCCATGATTGGCTCAGTGTTCTGTCACTCATGGGGACACTAACTCGGAATTCCATGTTGGGAACTCTGGCCTCTTTCTATAGCTCTGGCCTAAAGATAACTGACGTCATGATTTGACCTTGTTTTTTTCAGAGTTCCCAGTTGTCTTGAAAGCACCATAAATCCAGAGAATGCCAGATTTTGATGACAAAGTTTGATGAATAAATTTGCCGACAAGGACCGCCGTGCCACCTTCCTGTTCAAGAAATACGGCACAAGGTACTGCATAAATTATTTTATATGCCAGGGAGATATGTATACTGTAGCTAAGAATGTAATACTAAGTGTATGTTGTGTAGTAAGCTGTTAGTAGCCCATGTGCCTCACCCTAATAATTAGGCCCCTTTCCCCCTCATAACTTAGCCTACTGTTCTGACTTAGTGGTGCACATGTAGCCTATGGCCTGTTTTAGAGCAAATGTAGTGATCGAATATTGAAAGATCTTTTATTGTCTGCTTATATGCCCTTTATTTATCCTACGGTTCTGACTTGGTGTACAGGGAGAATACTGTAAGAACGCCCATGTTCTGAATTGTAGCTGTACATTTCAAAAGTGCTGAACAAATAGTTATATTGACTACTTCCATCCTAGCTCGCTCATTAATGTCTTAATAAAAATTACGGATTGCCCCTTATCCGCTCGTTGTCCCTTTATGCCATAGTTTGTACATCTCAATTGTCAGTAAAAATCACATTTGTTTAATTAAGCAAGTCAGACATATCAGCTATGTTTTTTTCAAATGCAGTAAATGAGGCTGAATGGACTGTTTCGCTGCCAGTCAAGGCTCCTCTGATAGCCAGGTGTAACAGTGGTAAAGATTCATTCCATGTTGCTGAAAAGAAAGCTGTTATTGGGACAGCTTTAAGTAGGCCCTAACAGTTTGTGGTCACCGTTTGTAACGTTATAGTGCAATTAATGTTTTATTTTATGTTGTGTAGTGAGTTTGACCCGCCAAGATTTACATTCTAAAATTGCCACTGAGAAGATTACAAGAGTTTTCCTGAAAGCTGTCTGGGTTTAAACATATTCTATTGTACAGAAAGTGAATAGCTCAATTTGTTGATATCTGAATTACTGGAGAACTGAGACCAAGTAGAGACTCTGGATGAAGTGGATCAGGTATGGTAAAAGGCAGTTTATTCAGAGGTAAAGATATCTGAGATAGCGTGCACGGACTCGTTCTGTCTGGCTCATAGGGAACCGTCGGAACAGAGCCCCGAAACATTGTGTGCAGACATTATATATGATAAATGAAGTAGGTTGAGTCTGGTAGATCTGGTCTTCTGGTTGGTCCTGATGAGTTGGGCGAGGTCCCCTTCAGGCTAGTATCACTGTCCCATTGGCTCTGAGTAGAGTTCTTTGTCTTCAGAAATGTTCAGCTAAAACAGGAGATTAGGTGTGTGCGTAGATGTTCCTATTTTGACATATCTGTGTGTCTCTGTAAAATGTTCAGCCTTAAGAGGAGATTTTGTGTGTGCGTAGATGTTCCTGTTTTATCAGTGTTTATGAAAGGTTTGCGTCAGCCCTCTGTCCTTGGGTGTGTGTGTGTCTCAGTATCTCGTGAAATGCAGACCCAAGCACCCTTTTGATCAAGGCCTTTCCTGTTTTATCAGTGTTTATGAAAGGTTTGTGCCAGCCCTCTGTCCTTGGGTGTGTGTGTGTCTCAGTATGTGCTTATGAGTTTGTGAGAAACCCTGTTTAGAAAGAAGTTAGTTATAACAACGTAATAGCAATATGCTTGTGTTATTTTAAATGGTATTTATTACAAATCCCCCTCTTCACGTCTCATAAGAGACGTGACAAAAGCTAGGACAAAAGCTACAAATGGCAAAAATAGAGTAAACTTTATCAGAAGATAAAGTTTTGATTCCCCCTCTTCACGTCTCACCAGAGACGTGACAAAAGCTATAAATGGCAGAATAGGGTAAACTTTATCAGAAGATAAAGTTTTAATTCCCCCTCTTCACGTCTCACCAGAGACGTGACAAAAGCTATAAATGGCAGAATAGGGTAAACTTTATCAGAAGATAAAGTTTTAATTCCCCCTCTTCACGTCTCACCAGAGACGTGACAAAAGCTATAAATGGCAGAATAGGGTAAACTTTATCAGAAGATAAAGTTTTAATTCCCCCTCTTCACGTCTCACCAGAGACGTGACAATAGTAGAGCAAGATCTGGTTCGTCTGCCGCAAGCAAAGAAAAAATAAGGATATAATGAAAACAATAAGCCCCCTCAAGTATGGGTAAATGAGCAAGGACAAAAAGGAGACCACTCCCAAGTGCTACACCTGGAGTGGCCAATCAGACATTAGTAACCAAAAAAAAGCGAGAACATGTTAAACCCTCAGGTCCATCCCTCTATACAACCTGTACCAGGTGGGCTCGTCTCCACCCGGGAACTTCAAACCTTCACAACAGGGAGGACAAACATCACTTTTTATTCATTCGACAACATCAACTACAGTAAACCAAGGGTCCTCCTCTGTCAGGCCCACTCTCCTGCGGAAGCTTGATTTCGTATCAGCCTCTCCAACTGGAGCATCAAGCAACGGCATCATACCAGAGGCCCTTGCCACATCTGTAACAGACTTCTTCAAACAAGGTATGATACAGGCAGCACAGCACAGTAATCATCATTGCAGTGTACTTACCAAACCAACCACCCAGCCAAGGGAACAGTCCACTCTCCTCCACACCTGCAAGACCCTTCATCTCCACTGATAACCTTGCCAACCCACTCAGAGCTTTTGAAATGCTCCCATCCGGACTAGTATTGTTAGGGACAAACGTGCAACACTGTTCTCCAAACATTTTACATACACCTCCCTGGTTGGCCAGAATCATGTCCAGTGCTAGTCTATTTTGTCTACTGGTTTGAGAGGTAGCATCCAATTGTTCAGCCATCCCTGTAAGTGCTGTGTGGGTGTATTTAACAAATCATTATTAATTATAGTAGATATAATTGATCCAGACATTTTGTTTTAGCATCAACAATAGCTGGGCCAATGATGGGCATCAGATGCCACAGGCCATCTTTCCTGTTTAATGTCTGGAATTCGTGGGGGACCCCTATTGGGACCCCCAACAGGTTGGTGTGAATGTTATCTGTACCCTCGGACCAAGGAGCGTCACGTTTCTGCCGTCTCCTGGGTTGGTCCCAAGCCTCTGTGTCATGTGCAGCTCCCAGAAGTTGGTTAGCTGTAACCTCAATAATAGGCAATGGTGTTATCAGACTGGCCAAAGCACATGTGCCCTGACAATCTCCTTTCAAAATGGGGTCAACCGCCTGACAGGTCCACACATCCACCATACATCAGCAACACCTCTATTTAATAGTGACATTAGTGATGCAGGCAGTAGTAGGGAACCTCCCATAGTCTATACCTCTACCTGTACCAGTGATACAGCTGTAATATCCTCCATATGCCTTAACCCCCCATGGTGTCTTCTGGGGAGGGACTTCTGGGAACACAAGACTCAGAGCTTTACACAGGGTCGAATTTAGCTTGTTATGGTAAAAACCCTCCATTATGCACATCCAACCTCCCCACTGCTTAGGGCCAATGGGTGAGTAGCCAGAACAGGTCTAGCATGTCCACAGATCACACAGTCTTTTCTATTAAGTGTTCTGGCGGTGTATCTCATATCGGCTAACCACATGTTCTCCCTACCCTCATATCCAGTTTCAGTCCCCAATTGGTCACTGTCTGATATATCCTTTACATTTATTACCTGTACCAGATTGGAGAGCTTAGGTGATGGCGTGGGACTTGGTCTTGAAGTGGTGGAGGAGGCCGGCTGAACCTGGTCTGTTGGAACTGGTGGTGGTTCTGGCAGTACTGTGATGGTAACATCCCCATCGTATCCTAAACAGACAGCTCAGGACTACAAGTAGTCCTGTAAAGCCCCATCCTCTCCCAGAGAAAACATCATCAGCAAGAAGCCAGACACACTTTCACTTCTATGAACAAACACAGTGAGGAAAGGTCGGGGGCAGGGAATTTTCATTAAGGAGTTGACCCCCGAACTCTATTAGCAACGGTTCTTCTCCTTAACTCTGTGATCATTCGGCAGTGTCAGTGTGTCTCACCCTCCAAGTGCGATATGCCCCCAGGTCGGGTGAATCACCTTCTCCTTTAATTCACCTGTAATGCATAAAATCTTGGACATACAGGTTTGGTTAACAAACAGTTTCTCATTTGTTCTATCTGATTATATATTTAACTTCTATGCCTATTTTTTTAGCTAGAAATTTTTAATTTTAAATTAGTTTATTATCCAATAGGCCCCATCCTATCCTAGACCACAATGTACCCCTCCCCCGTTTGATACCTGGCCCTGGCCAGGTAAGAACCTTACCTACTCTAAATAATGACTTAGTACATTATAATATAGGAACGTCCCTTTCATTCGCCGCATATCCAATTCTCCCTTGGGCGTACATTCATATCTATTCTTTTCCAATTCTCTGTCAAGTGACTTATCTACTTTAAAATGTATCTGTGCTGCTTATATATGTTAAACCCTTTCTCTCCTATCTTATTTCACAGCCTACCTTGCTCATTTCCTGGTCCACCCTCCCCACTCTACTCTCAAACCTTCAAGGTCTCAATAGTGCGGGGTAGACCCATCTGTCTGCCTTTTTCTAATAATAGTCAATAACAACTATGTGTTCCTTTGAAATATTAACTACGTGTCTCACTGTTTTGACTTTATCTGAAATCATGGATTTAAAAATAACAACATGTCTTATAGTGTCAATCTCTAAAGTCCTTACATAACCTTAATAAACCTATCTCTATCTTCTAATGGCCAAAACAAATGCTAACCTTATGGTCAAGAGTTATAAACTCTATTATAATCAATTTACCTCAAAACTAGTATCCCAAATGACACAAATTCATTATTCTCACTACATCCCCCCCGTGAGTGATCAAGTCACAGGAAAATGCAATGAAAATAGGTCAAAAGGTTACACCTACATTCGTGTTCCATACCATATCTAGACATACCAAAAGAACCCTTTATCTTAACAAAGTCCCTTGCCTAAATAAAACTCAGAAAGTAAAACTCCTATTCCAATATGAGTGTATTCTTTTAAGATATCTTGTCTCTGGGAACACGGAAAACCCCTTAACCCAAACGTTTACCACAAAAACAAAACCTAATAATTATGATAATACCCTTAAATCATTCGTTTTAAATTTCCCCGATGTTTCATGTAACACAACTGTGATAAACGTGTACTGTCCCTTTAAAAACTCCCCGCCAGCCATACCAGGTTGCGAGTCGTTCATTGTTCCCCATAATGAAAACAGATCACGTTTAGAATAGGTTTACTTATTGTTCGAATTCTCTAGTGTTACCTAAACAAAAACCAATAACTTTTAGCAACTTTTGAAAAGTAACTCAAAGCTATAATGTACACATTTTCCCTCTAAATGACACAACCAATTTTCTCCAGCATAATTTAATACGGCCACACCCGGTGGGGAAAGTACAAATTGTATCCCGTTCCTCCTATAATACCCAATGCTAAATTCAAAGTTGTGGTTAAATATATGGATTTGCCAATCATTATCAAATGTTAAATATACAGGTTTAGTACTTTTATCAAATAGATTAGTATAGTTCAAATAAAGATATGCGTTTACTAGCGCTCAACCTGTGTTCAGAACGCAGCAACTAGCCAATATAATACCAAAAATGACTGTCTTATTCATGCCTCTAGGCAAAACATCTAGTTACTCCAACTGAGTTTAGCAGCAAAACTATCGTATAAGTAAAATCAACTTCTCAACTTTCTCCATTCCAAAGTGTAAACTTACCATATACTTCGCTAAATTTATATCGCATGTCAGCCAATCCATAACAATAATATCATTAGTCTGTAAATTTAACCTAAATAAGTTATTAAATGTATTCTCTCTACTCCGAATTGGTTTTAAGTTTTTCTCTGTCACCAGCATCCAAACAGGCTCCCCGTTTGCTGGGAGACCGTTGAGTGCTGCAATACTGCCATCTTCTGTCCATTCTCTGTACAGCTCTCCACCCCCAGACTATTCTAAGAGTTATGAGTGTGTGGAGGAATATCACAAATAAGGGGCCAGATATCCCTAGCCTTGCCCAGGGAGGGAGAACTGTCCCTCTAACTGGGCGAGGTTCCTTTTTCAGGGGAGGCGGAGTTTGATGCCGCATCACCTGAGTCAGGAGTGTCTTCATTTGGAATCGAATTTAGGCCGCTCAAATCAGCTCTGACTTCTGTCAGTGTTCTGGAAGGAATTGGAGCTGGAGTGCAATGTGTGAGGTGGTGCCAAGGTGCGCCTGATTTTACCTTTGACCTGAACTGAGTGTGAAGTAACCTCCTTCACTTCGTACGGTCCAGTCCACCTGGGGTCCAGCCACTTTCTCTTGTGGACTTTACCCCTCACCCAGTCACCAACCTTTACCTTCAGCGGTGCCGGATCTCCCGTCAGCTCCCCCTCTCGGACCTTGCGAATCCGTGTGGAGAGAGCTGCAGAAAGTTCCGTCAGTTTTTTCACATAATTACATCAAGAGCGGGCATATGACCTCCCTCTCTTGGTGGACCAGGCATGACTCTTCCAGTCATTATCTCATGAGGAGAGAGATGGGTGCCTGCCCCTGGAGAGGCTCTCATGGCCATCAACGCCAGAGGCAGGGCTTCAACCCATGTCAACTTCGAACCTGCACATACCTTGGCTATCTTAGCCTACAAAGTTTGATTGGCGCGTTACACGAGACCCTGAGATCGGATTTGTCGTGGGACACCATACCTAGGTATGAGTTCTGTTCGCAGCCACTTAATGACCGACCTAGCATCTTCCCCTGCCGTTGGTACTGCCTCAACCCATGATTTTTTGTCTAAAAATTCATTACACTTAAGCTTGGGCACAGTGGATGTAGTCATTGTGTTATTCAATGTCGGGTATCTATGGTTTATAGTTCTACATCATGTCTGGTTTTTTATATGGGTGTGCTCGTCGTGTTTCCTCAATTGCCCACGTCCCTATCCTTAACTCAGCCTCTGCTCTCTTTCTATGTTTAGTTCCTTCCTTCTTGAATAAGTGAGATTTATTCCTTTCCACTTCACTTTCAATTCCTTCCTTTACTGCCTCCTCTAGCTCTTTCTCCATAGAGGTGAGTTGCCCTTTTGACGGGGCACCCCCGCTAAGGTAACCTGCCTGTGTCCATTTTAGTTTGACTCCCTCCCATACTTTCTTTATTATTTTATACTGTTCCTTACCCCCTGCCCTGTCCTGTATTTTTTGGTCTAGGTATTCATTGAACTTTAGTTTTGGGGCATTAGCGGCAGTCATGGTAAATTTCAGGATCAGGTTTGACTATCTTAGTGCACTTAGCCCGTCACTGGCCGAGACCAGCAATGTATCCTCGGCGCTGACACCGACTTATCTCTGGTGCCCCACCCTCGTACACAAAGAATTATTTACAGCAGTTATTACTGTTAATCAGTTTTTCGAGTTATTATATATTTTCCCAAAAGGTATCAGAATCGCCCTTTTGGAACAATATACTAACAAACTCAAGCGCTCCTAAAATAATTATCAATTCAATTTTAGGAATTATTTTGCAAAAGTTATTATCGTTTTTCAGTTTTTCGAGTTGTTATATATTTTCCCAAAAGGTATCAGAATCGCCCTTTTGGAACAATATACTAACAAACTCAAGCGCTCCTAAAATAATTATCAATTCAATTTTAGGAATTATTTTGCAAAAGTTATTATCGTTTTTCAGTTTTTCGAGTTGTTATATATTTTCCCAAAAGGTATCAGAATCGCCCTTTTGGAACAATATACTAACAAACTCAAGCGCTCCTAAAATAATTATCAATTCAATTTTAGGAATTATGGAAATACCAACATCACAATAGAGGAAAAATACAAGTCAGTTTTCAGCTCGGCGGCTGTACCACGGGCCAAAAGAAGACTCAGCGGTCCTCCCAAAAGTTATCAACTAGTGAGTCTCGTGAAAAGGCCAATCTTACACAACATTCAAATTAACATTTCCACATTTGTATTTTTATTACGTAACAACATTAACACATTGATCGCAGGTTAAGTTCTTCACAGTGCATCTAGTTAAGTGCCAAGTCAACCATTGCCCGACTATCTGAACTTGTATTTTTATTTTATTTTGTTGATTCCCCCTAGGTAACTTCCAAGTGTTTTAACCAATCAAATGTTGTTAAGTCTGGGGAACCTTTTCTAGACTTGGATTCTCACGGAATTCTCACTCAACCCGACTATCTGAATCTTTTTATCAAGTCAGTTACAATTATAACACAATTACTTGGATTCTCACGGCTTCTACCCGACTATGTGAATCTTTTTACAACACACATTTACTTAGATTCTCACGGCTTCTACCCGACTATGTGAATCTGAGTCTCACGGCTTCTACCCGACTATGTGACTCTCTATAAGTTATTTGGATTCTCACGGCTTCTACCCGACTATGTGAATCTCTTTTTAATTACTTTAGAGTCTCACGGCTTCTACCCGACTATGTGACTCTGAGTCTCACGGCTTCTACCCGACTATGTGACTCTCTATATCTCAGATATCTTTACATGTTTACTTTTACATTTACAATAGACATTTATCATAAATTTAACAGTAACCCATACTCAACCTCAGTACTTCTGATCTTTAATTTGGATTTTCCTAATATACAATATGCAGATTTTTGATTTAACAGGTTCTGCTTACCTTTGTTTTGTAGGCCTTTTAGATCAGTTTCCTGAGGCGAGCTGGATTCCCGGCTGCTCCTGCGGACAGGCCACCCGTCCTTTCTGATCCGTCTCTCACTTGTCTCTTTTCTCTATCAACTTTTTATGGACCGAATTCAGAGAAGAAAACCATCCTCTGCTACCAAATTTGTTGATATCTGAATTACTGGAGAACTGAGACCAAGTAGAGACTCTGGACGAAGTGGATCAGGTATGGTAAAAGGCAGTTTATTCAGAGGTAAAGATATCTGAGATAGCGTGCACGGACTCGTTCTGTCTGGCTCATAGGGAACCGTCGGAACAGAGCCCCGAAACATTGTGTGCAGACATTATATATGATAAATGAAGTAGGTTGAGTCTGGTAGATCTGGTCTTCTGGTTGGTCCTGATGAGTTGGGCGAGGTCCCCTTCAGGCTAGTATCACTGTCCCATTGGCTCTGAGTAGAGTTCTTTGTCTTCAGAAATGTTCAGCTAAAACAGGAGATTAGGTGTGTGCGTAGATGTTCCTATTTTGACATATCTGTGTGTCTCTGTAAAATGTTCAGCCTTAAGAGGAGATTTTGTGTGTGCGTAGATGTTCCTGTTTTATCAGTGTTTATGAAAGGTTTGCGTCAGCCCTCTGTCCTTGGGTGTGTGTGTGTCTCAGTATCTCGTGAAATGCAGACCCAAGCACCCTTTTGATCAAGGCCTTTCCTGTTTTATCAGTGTTTATGAAAGGTTTGTGCCAGCCCTCTGTCCTTGGGTGTGTGTGTGTCTCAGTATGTGCTTATGAGTTTGTGAGAAACCCTGTTTAGAAAGAAGTTAGTTATAACAACGTAATAGCAATATGCTTGTGTTATTTTAAATGGTATTTATTACACTCAATCAATTGATAGTGACAGAATTAGATTACTTACTTCCCAAGCAAAGTAAATGTTGTGTCTGCTCGGCTATAGAAGGCTGTAGCTCAGCCTCTGAATGTCAAAGAAACCAAACAATGATAGCCCCATATGCATCGGAGTCACTTCTTTCCCGGGTATTTTACAACTTGTTTCTAGCATAAAGCATCGCGGACCAAAGCGCTGTTATTGGTCGATCTCCACGTCATTCCTAGTCGATCACCAATCATGTATGTAACAAAAAAAAAAACAAGGATAAAGCCTTGCGTTCTTAATTTTGTATTCCTTTCGCGAAGTTGATTGTAGGTGCACTTGATTCATCAGCGCTGGCAAAGTGTTCCCATTTTGAACAATTTCATGTGTCTGAAGTTAGAACGCCTAACTGCCTACCCGGCAGGCCCAGAGAGCAAATCAAGTGCATCTTAAGTTCTACCGCTGGCCAATCAGATAGCTCAGATCACAGTGTCTGGAGTTTCCTCGAGCCAAAGACATTAAAAATAAGCCTCGAACGCACAGCAAAGTTGATACTGTGAGAATTCAAAACTTTAAAAACTATGACTATAGAGAGACTCAACGAATACAGCAAAGAGCGTCTGTTTTTATGAGTAAGTTCATGTTTAAGTTGTTATTCAGCGCTGTCAACACTTTTATAAGCCATAAAATGCGCGTATTCCAGGACTGCAGATGCAATGAATGAGTATAGCATGAGTATTTTTTTTTAATATTGAGGAATATTTCACTTTCTCTGGTCATAGGAGTAAGAACATGAATTGGTGGTGCATGAGGCAGAAATAATGCAGTGCGACTTTCGCCATCAGTTGTGTTTTCTTTTCTCAGCGGAGGGAGTGAGAGAGGAGGGGAGGTGAGTTGAGAGGCAGTCTCATCTCTGCCCCCGCCCTCCCTCAGACTGACCATCACATGCAGGCCATCAGTCCAGTAAAAAAAATGTATTATGTTCACTCAGCTGGGCCTCACAAGTAATACAACAAATTATCTATTACCATTGTGATCATATACCATTTTTTTTTTCAAATATAATTTCAAAATGGTCGAGAAGAACAACATCTTCAGGGTAATTCAAGCAAAGCCAATATGCAGTGATAATGTATTGGGCCATTAGCTTACTGCACAAACCTCATTGCTACAGAACTGTTTCTAATTGGTTAATGTTGCAAAGGCTTACGTTTTTAAGTCATGTTTTTTTTTTATATGAATGGTAGATCTAGACTGGCTTTTTGACAATGAAAGTGATCTTGACTCAGAAAAGGTTGGTGACCACTGCTTTAATCGGATCCGTTTTATTTTCTTCAAAATCTTAAACTAACAAGGGGTAGGCCTGTGATTTTAGCCAATTTCTTTATTAAAAAAAAAAAAGAACTAGGCCTATGGCATACCATCTCATACCCGCTTAATGCCAGTCTTGGTTTTAACTTAACACCTTCACTGACACGGAGGTAGGCTATTTAAAGAGTGGTGTAAAGTACTTAAGTAAAAATACTTTTAAGTACTACTTAAGTCGTTTTTTGGGGTATCTGTAGTTTACTATTTATATTTGTGACTACTTTTACTTCACTACATTCTAAAGAAAATGATGTACTTTTACTCCATACATTTTCCCTGACACCCACAAGTACACAAGTTACAATTTGAATGCTTAGCAGTACAGGAAAAAGGTCAAATTCACACACTTATCAAGAGAACGACCCTGGTCATCCCTACTGCCTCTGATCTGGTGGACTCACTAAACAAAAATGCTTCCTTTGTAAATTATATCTGAGTGTTAGAGTGTGCCCCTGAATGTAAAAAAAAGTTATAAAAAAGGAAATTGTGCCGTCTGGTTTGCTAAATATAAGGAATTTGATGTATAGCATTTACTTTTACTTTGTACTTTTCCTCAAGTATGATATTTGAATACTTTTTCCACCACTGTACTTAAGTACTTTTAAAATATGATACGTTTAGACTTTTACTCAAGTAGTATTTTACTGGGTTACTTTTACTTGAGTTATTTTATATTAAGGTATCTTTACTTTTACTCATGTATGACAATTTAGTACTTTTTCCACCTCTGAGAGTGCATGGTGGTTGAGGGAAATGGCCGACAAATCTATGGATATAGGATCCTATAGCCTAATTTTGTCTGTCAAACAGGTAGCACCATGAGCTGTCCATTTCCGATTGATTGTGCCGTGGCTGCTGCTTCAAGTGTCAGCACCACAATGTAAGTTACTTGAATCTGGCTTATTTTGAGGTCAATAACTCTGATAAATAGGCCCTCCATCATGGGTAAGAAACATATTGTTTTTAATCAAATCTATTATAGTAGTAGCAAGCTTTCAAAGTTGACCTCTGGTCCTCCTCATCTTTGCGCTCTCCTCAAACTGAACAAACATAGGTTAGGCTAGTCCCCACGCAAGACTAGGCCTAATCAACAACAAAAATTCAGGATGAAGCCTTTGACTCTCCTCCTGAACTGCCACTGTAGGCCTACACAGCACAGCCATTGGTTAGGCAGCACACAAAAACGTTTTTGATCAGCAAGAGCAGAGCTAGCCGGGGCTCAGGGTTGGAATATCCATTGCAGTGTGTAATTCAGCCTAGTTTTATTTACACCATCCCAGCAGATACACTACATGACCAAAATTATGTGGACACCTGCTAGTCGAACATCTCATTTCAAAATCATAGGCATTAATATGGATTTGGTCCCCCCTTTGCTGCTATAACAGCCTCCACTCTTCTGTGAAGGCTTTCCACTAGATGCGGGGACTTGGTTCCTTTTCAGCCACAAGAGCGTTAGTGAGGTCGGGCCCTGATGATGCGCGATTAGGCCTGGCTCACAGTCGGCATTCCAATTCATCCCAAAGGTGTTCGATGGGGTTGAGGTCAGGGCTCTGTGCAGGCCAGTCAAGTTCTTCCACACCGATCTTGCTTTGTGCACGGGGGCATTGTCATGCTGAAACAGGAAAGGGCCTTCCCCAAACTGTTGCTACAAAGTTGGACCCACAGAATCGTCTAGAATGTTTTTGTATGCTGTAGCGTTAAGATTTCCCTTCACTGGAACTAAGGGGCCTAGCCCCAACCATGAAAAACAGCCCCAGACTACTATTCCTCCTCCACCAAATTTTACAGTTGGCACTATGCATTGGGGCAGGTAGCGTTCTCCTGGCATCCGCCAAATCCAGATTCGTCATTCGGACTGCCATAGTGAAGTGAGATTCATCACTCCAGAGAACGCATTTCCACTGCTCCAGAGTCCAATGTCGGCGAGCTTTACACCACTCCAGCCGACGCTTGGCATTGCTCATGGTGATCTTAGACTTGTGTGCAGCTGCTCGGCCATGGAAACCCATTTCATGAAGCTCCCAACAAACAGTTATTGTACTGACGTTGCTTCCAGAGTCAGTTTGGAACTCGGTAGTGAGTGTTGCAACCGAGGACAGGCAGTTTTTACACACTTCAGCACTCGGCTGTCCTGTTCTGTGAGCTTGTGTGGCCTACCACTTCACAGCTGAGCTGTTGTTGCTCCTGGACTTTTCCAGTTCACAATAACACCACTTACTGTTGACCGGGCAGCTCTAGCAAAGTATGGCTGAAATAGCCAAATCTACTAATTTGAAGGGGTGTCCACATAATCAAGGCAACATTGACATTATCCCACCCCTGGTTAGCCACTATTGGCTTAAAAAGCCAAACCTAACTCAATGTTTTCTAATTAATTTCCTATAATATTGCACCTGTCTATGTGGTGCGCACATTTGTCTATGACTCCGTGTATAGCCAGTTGACGTGATAAACGTTGTGGGTTGAAAACCTTCTCAATTAAATGTAAACTGCAAAGTTGGATTACCTGGTAGTAGTATATCATGAGTAAGTATATTATTTGTATCTACTATTTGTTATTTGCAACTTTGCCATGAAATGAGCAGCAGCAGTACAGAACCAGCGTGGCGAGATAACTCGATCTGTTGGAATACGACGATACTAGCGCTTATTTCAGAGAGCGCTCCGTAAACCACGTCCCAGTGGGCAGAGCTAGGCATGTTGCACTGGGACGTGTTTTAATATGAGGAAAAGCATATAATTTTAGTATAGGTCCGCCATGGTTCTGTGTAGCCCAGTTATGCTAATATATTTGAGATAATTTCGTCTTTGACTTAATCAGTAAATTATCTTTGAGTCGTAAACAAGGAAAGAATAACGTTGCATACCAGAGAGGGGCATACCAGAGGTGGGTATCATTTACTACCTACATTATTGGGATTATCTGGTTACCACCAGCAGCTAGGTTTCCATCCAATTTGTGACAGATTTTCATGCAAATATTCTGAAATCTTGTTGTGGATAAAAATCAGTGCACGATGACATATTGCACACAAAATGTAATGTTTCGCTTAAGTTTTCATGTACAAAATAAATATCTAAAGTTCATTGTGTTTCCACCGCATTTTCAACTCTACCGAAAGTTTTGTCACAAAAACTGTTGCATTAAATAGCAAATCAGTAGCGGTACGTGGGTAAAATCCCTGGGGAAGCCAAGCCAGAAAAAAATTGCCATATTACAACCTACTGTATGTGTTGTGATAATTGTGTTGTTTGCTCTATAACCTGTTAGTTCATATCCCTTGCCACCGTGATATAGAGGCCTAAAGCCGAGACAATAAGAAGACACAGTTGCAGTATAAAACCAGAGAGTAACCTCTGTCCGGTGAAGTCCACAAAGCATATTGCATGTAACAAACAGTTACTGTACATGACATGTCAAGCAAAGTTAATGTTTTGTACATTTCAGACCACTAAACAACTATTGATTTAGAACCATAGAGAGTTACCGCAAGTCGCAAAGAAAACAGGAGCTGCCTCCACTATTTCAACTTAAACATTTCAACATCATCAAATCACCTATGCTTAGTCTTATACATGTAACAGCATAACTTTACGTCGTCCCCTCGCCCCGACACGGGCGCGAACCAGGGACCCTCTGCACACATCAACAACTGACACCCACGAAGCGTCGTTACCCATCGCTCCACAAAAGCCACGGCCCTTGCAGAGCAAGGGGAAACCCTACTTCAGGTCTCAGAGCAAGTGATGTAACCGATTGAAATGCTATTAGCGTGTAACCGCTAACTAGCTAGCCATTTCACATCCGTTACATACAGTGACAACTAAAATATACCAACAACTATTTAGAACAATCAACATAAGCTAAATATGATGTGGCTGTCCATGGTTCTGATTTCTGTGTGTGTGCGTGTGCGTGTGGCTACATATTGAACTTCTATCCTCTCAGGCCAGGGGCACAATATATGAATTTATGGTTGGATCAGAATAGCCATTATAATCATTGGCCAGTACGGATAATTAAGTAAAACCACAAGTCCAAATCCCTATCTCCATCCATGGCTAATTTAGGAAAGGGCCAATTTTAGCTAGCTTGCCACCGGAGGACAACAACACAATGAGTTTCTGCCAATAACGTATGCTCTTGATGTGATGTGATTAGAGTGATGCCAAATCTAAACTGCTTTACCGTGACACTTTTTTTTGGTGCGCCAGGTCCATTCACAGTTGAGCTCACTCAGTTTAGCTCAACGCTGATTGGCTATTATTTTTATTATCAAGGGAGGCCAAATGCTGCTGGCTTCGCTTGCAGTCAATGCTATGGGCAGCAACAATGTCATACTCTTTTGGACCAGGAAGCATCAGATAAATGGCCTACACATAAACAGAGAGAGGGGCGCTGTTTTGCTTGCTCGGATGCTTTCTCCGGTGAGATACATTCAGCCTCTTGCGAATTGAAGGAAAATGATGAAACACTGAGAGATGAAAGATACATTATAATTGACACAAGTTGTTGCAGTAGTAGGTAAGATAATGGAACCAGAGCTGTACAGGTTCATTATGGACTTTCAAGTAACAGGCAGGTAGTAGGTAGAGGGGAGCCAGGTAAGATTGGGCCAGGCACTTCCAGGTGTCAGGCCAGGGTGTCCTCAGTCCCTCCGGAAAGGGAGACAGAGAAAGAGAAAAGATGAGGAGGGTTAGTGAGAGCATAGCTAAGACCATAGTACACCACATGCACTGGGGGTAGAGAATAAGCAATAGTGTTGCTGTGGACACTGGATAATCTGACTAACACACACACCTCATTGTGATACTGTAAGCCTACTTATGTTACTTTTCTGAGTCAATTCAGGTTGCATTCAATGTCCTGCGTTTGTGTAAACCATGGCAGCCAGCATTGTAAATAGAAAGATGTGCAGAAAGATGATCAGCCTCTGTGTCTGTAGATCCTTTCCTCTTAATGTATTTTTCATGCCAGCCAGGTCCAAGTTTTCAAAGAAACACCATTTATTTAAAT
Source organism: Salvelinus namaycush (assembly GCF_016432855.1). Classification (NCBI taxonomy): domain Eukaryota; kingdom Metazoa; phylum Chordata; class Actinopteri; order Salmoniformes; family Salmonidae; genus Salvelinus; species Salvelinus namaycush. The sequence goes on along the minus strand of NC_052330.1, from coordinate 23,207,919 downwards.
CTACAGTTGAGTAAAATAAGGTGTCTATTGCTTCAAACCTTGTTTCGTTTTCACATCTTGTTACCTCGTAAATAACTATCAACCATGGATAGCCACAAGGAGAATAAGGTGAGGAAACTGTCCATGTCAGCCAGGCCCATATTTAAAAAAAAAAAACACACAATTTATTTAAATCTAGTTGAGTAAAATAAATAGTTTTGTTCTGGTAACAAAATAATCCCGAAGGTTATGGTAAACACTCAGGCAGAAAACGGAATGTTCTATTCTCAGCCAGGCCCATCTTTTCAAAGAAAACACAATTTAATTATATCACTATTTGAGCAAAATAATTCGTTTTGTTGTGATCACAAGAAATCCTAACATTTCAAGTAAAGAGCAGAAAAATCTGAACGTTCAACAAGATCTCACACTCAATTCCTGCAAATATGTACAAAAAGTATTTCACCAGATTTTGTGCGTTTCTGTACGTTGTTGTGCGACTTCGTTCGTAGGAAAATAAATTTTTGGTGGGCAAACTTCTGAACAATATTTTTAAAGTTATTTGTTTATTCAACGTTGCCTTTTTTGTCTCCCACGTTTTTTATTTTATTTAACTAGGCAAGTCAGTTAAGAACACATTCTTATTTACAACGACAACCTACCGGGGAACAGTGGGTTAACTGCCTTGATCAGGGGCAGAACAACAGATTTTTTAGCTTGTCAGCTCGGTGAGTTGATATAGCAACCTTTCGGTTACTGGCCCAACGCTCTAACCTCTAGGCTACTTGCCGCCCCATTTATTTATGTATAAATTTTTTTAAACATATTAACAACCCAATATTGTTAATCAGCCAAGTTCTCACCAAAATAATTATAATATAATAGTAGCTTTACCTAGTTTTTTATTTTATTAATGCAAATACTGTTTTCTATGCTTGTTTTTGCTTGATACTGGTGCACTTGTTGTCAGAAAGGCCCTTTTTTTCCTGCAAGTAACAATAGGCCTATAGGCCTACACGATTTTCTTCATAACATATTCCTCGTGAGCCCACATTACACAATTTTCGTCAAAAATAATTTTATACAAGGCTATTTCGAATTTTACCGGGGTTGCCAGATTGGAGAAAAATACAGGTTTTTGTTGTTGTTTGTTTTGGTATCGATGAAGATATTTCATTGGGTAATGGGGATACATTTTTTTGATGGGAAATTTTAATACACACCATAATACACACGCACACAAACACACACATATACACACACTGACTTTGTTTGTACTCATGTTATAGCCAAATCTTGACTTTTGTATGAATTATTTGTATCTAGGTGTCATGTATTCATTATCTTTAACTGGTTAAATGTTTGTAGTTTGCATGTTTCAGTAATGATTAACTTGATTAAAAAGTCGTAAATCTCTGCTTGATTTAGCTTTTGACATATTTGTCATTTTTATACATATTCTGTATCTCCACTGAAGAAAGCAATAATTAATCAACACACTACTGTAAATAAATGGGCACTACCTGTTATAAAATGGTGAGAAATAAGTTTGTTTTGTGTCCACACTGGTAAGTTAACTTATGTAAATTGGACAGTCACAGAGGATTTTCCTCTGAATAACTGGTCAGGGAATAGCACTTTCCATTCAGCTTCAGGCAACTTTGATGTAAGTCTTGATCACCTGTAGTGATCACTTCTATCCGTCACGCCCGTTGCTCACTCTGGTATTGTCACTTGCGTTTTAGTCAACAGCTCACTGATATAGTGCTGGTAAAGCCTACATGATGAGATTATTATGGACAAAAGTGCGAGATTATTTTCATTTGTCAAATGGCCGCTAAGCATCTATCATAATGTCACCAGAGAAAGACCCTAGATATTTACTGAAAGGACCATCAAGCTCATTACCGTGCACTTTCACCACCTTGTGAAGTTAATCATAATTTATTTCATCTGTAGCCTAATAAACTGCATGCATTCCCATGATGTTGTGACATTTTTTATCCAACATGTACTTTACTCACATAAAAAGGTTGTATGGAAAACTGGTTAATGGAAAACTCCACCCAAAAACTATCTTTTGGCATTTATTTCATTTCAATTGTTGATATAGTCCCAACATGTTTTTCATGTTAGCAATCAAGTTTTCAAGATATATAACTTTCAAAATACAGAAATACAGCAAGTAAACTGCTGGAATTATAGTTTGGACAAATGTGTGCAAGCCTACAGAAGACTTTTAACCTAAGTAACCTTATAAGACTAAAACATTGTGACTGGTTGTGTTTAAAGGCTATTGAAGCGTTAGGTTCAAGGTGCACAAGGAATAGCTGCGGTTTGGAGAGGTGGCAGAACATGTGGCCACATTATTATAGGAGGACTTGGGAGAATGATGATCTGTAACAGACAGTGCATCTCAGGATGAGAAGTAAAAATACAGCCAGACTGGGCTGCTACTGTACCTTTGTAGAATTTATAAACTGCAGAGTAGACTCACAACTGATCCAAATGGAATTAAACATTCAAATCACAAGGCTTTTGCGTTGTTATTCAAATTAAATTTTCACTGCAGCCTAGAGTAGACTGTTGTACTCACTTGTAAACAATAATGTAATTATTAATTGCATTCTGGTGTTGTAGGCTGGATAATTGTATTGTCCCTAAACAAAATCAATAGGGGAGCTTTTTGAGCTGCATGTTTCATGTCTTCACTGTTCTTTCATCCGCTGTTCTGGACCTGTTAGTTGTTTAGCACCCCCTAGTGGCAGTTGAATTTAAGCAGCCTATGATTTACCTGCTTGTGTCATGTGACAGGAAGCAGTTTCAGAAGTGAAGCAATGTGTAAGATGTGCAAGTGTGACAGAGTAGTTACAATCCTTCAACATCCTTCTTTATAAGCTTTGTATGACGCAGTGTCTGAATCACCCCTCATCCTCACTCCAGCTATGCTCTTGACCCAGAAGTCTTGCGTCCCCCCTCCTCCACCAGGCAAGTTCGGGGAAGTAGAACTCTACAAGCAAGAGTGGAAGCAGGTACAAAGTCTAGTGGACACCTTTTGGAACAGGTGGTGGAAGGAGTATCTCTGCACGCTGCAGAGCCGACGCAAGTGTCAGGACAAGAGGCCAGATCTTAAAGAAGGGGATGGTGTCTTAATGAAGGACAGTCAGGCTAAAATAAATGAATGGCTAATGGCCATCGTTGTAAAGACCCTTCCCAGCCGGGATGGGATGGTGAGGAAAGTCAACGTGAGAATTGTCAGGGAGGCAACTATGAAGGTCTTCTCTCTGCCTATTTCCGAAGTGGTTCTCCTTCTTTCTCCGGAAGACCACAGTGGTCAGAGTTAGGTTTATGTGGGATCATTAAAGAACCCAGGCGGGGAGTGTTATGGACCTGTTAGTTGTTTAACACCCCCTAGTGGAAGTTTAAGTTCAGCAGTCTAGAATTGACCTGTTTGTGTCATGTGACAGGAAGCAGTTTCAGAAGTGAAGCAATGTGTAAGATATGCAAGTGTGACAGAGTAGTTACAATCCTTCAACATCCTTCTTTATAAGCTTTGTATAATGCAATGTTTGAAAGTACATTTGTTTATTAACACAAGATAAATGTTTACCACATATAATGTTCATGTTTCTGTAAAATATGAATAATTGAGTTAGCTGTTAGCTATTTTGCATTAGCTTCAATACTATTTCTCCCTGGGGATACCTAGCTGAGTAAAATCAAGCATACAGTTGTGCTCTAGTAACTTTATTTTATATTTGGCTCTAGATTGTGTACTCTTATTCCTTATTTCATACATTTAGTGCAGTTATTGTGGAAGACATTCTGTGCTCTATACTACTGTAACTGAAAACATGTACTTTTGTGTTTGTTGCAGTTTCACACTGTGATTCAAGTAAACTTCCAAAACAGCACCCTGCTTCCCACGGAGTTATTTGAATGAGTGTTTAGCTAACTGGATAGCTGGATAAGGGCTACTGTACATTTAGCGAGTCCAGTATAGTGAAAAGACGGGCACAGCTACCCATAAGAGATGAACCTCAACGTGGAGCAACAAGGATTAAAGAGTTAACGGGCTGTCATCTCGGCGCAGAGCAAGTCATCACGACATCGCCAGCTTAAGTCTTCACCCTACGTGCCACACTTACCTCCCATCATCATGGCAGAAAGTAGAAAGGAAAATGCTACGCAGCAAGATGAAAACATTAAAGAGAAACATGGAGCATTTGATGCACAGTCTATAAATTCTCGCTTTTACAAATCATCAGTCAGTTCGAGGTCGTCAGCCAGTTCAAGGGCTAGTATAGTCATCGCCAAAGCAGAAGCAGCCCAAGCCAGAGCAGCTTATGCGAAGAGCGAGATAGACATTAAGGTTGAGAAGGCCCGCCTCGAAGCTACCTTGGATGCCCTGCAGGAAGAGAAAGAGAAAGATGCTGCTCTAGCTGAGGCAGAAATACTGGAGGCAGCTCTACACAAAGTAGATCTTGGTTTGGCCGGCAGGTTCTCACCCCCAGTACCAGGTCGGAAACGCCTTCAGCACACCTTGGACAATGTGATAGACCACGCTAGCCTTAGTTCAAGTCAGCAGTTCAACAGAAAGAGGGGCGAAGAACCACGTGACTCTGCCGACACAGTTACATTAGGTAACCTGCACTGTGCCACCAACCAAACACACATATACGAACAACCTACGCCAGGTCATACGACCCTCGCCAGCCCGAGTAAGGCCAACAACCAGAGGAATGGAGGGATAAAAGAAAAAAGTCACCAGCAGTTTCCTACTTGTTCCCATGGGAACCCCTGCAGAGCCTCTACTCAAGGTGACCATGGCGTATCCCCCACCACCTACGACCTTGCCAAGTACCTTGCCCGCAGCCAGTTGGTCACTACAGGGTTAACCACATTCGATGATAAACCTGAGAACTATTGGGCTTGGAAAGCCTCCTTCTGTAATACCACATCAGAGCTAGGCCTTTCAGTGGGAGAAGAGCTTGACCTGCTCATCAAATGGCATGGCGCAGAGTCTTCCGAGCAGGCACGCAGGATAAAGGCAGTCCATGTCAGACATCCGCCAGCTGCACTGATGATGTTCTGGGAGAGACTTGACCTATCGTACTTGGACACATCCAGAGGGGTGAGCCCTATCGTAGAGAAGCTCCCATATGGACTGCAGGAAAAGTGGACATCATACGGGTCAAAATTCAAGCTAGAAAACAACATCACCTTCCTTCCATTCTGGGTGTTCGCCAACTTCATCCGTAGAGAAGCCAAAGTCAGTACAGACCCCAGCTTCAACCTCTTCTCCTCCCATGCGGCACCCGTCAGAAGAGACAAGCAAGACAGACATGGGAAGACAATATCTGTCCACAAGACACAAGTGTCTTCAACTGAGAACACAGGGGATCAGAAGAAATCAGTGGATTTGAATAAGCACTGCCCCATCCACAACAAGCCTCATCCGTTAAAGAAGTGTAGAGTTTTCAGAGAGAAGTCCCTGAAAGACCGCAAACAGTTCCTCAAAGAGAACTCTGTGTGTTTTCAGTGCTGCTCTTCCACAAACCATTTTTGTAAGGTAACAGTGAAATGCAACGAATGCAAAATCGTCCGGGCACCTCTCAGCACTCCATCCCGGCCCAGCTCCATGGAAGTTAAGCTCATCCCCTTCCTCTTCAGAGCATGGCAGGGAGTAAGAAGAACCGGCCAATCGGGAAGTAACATCTAAGTACACTGAGGTATGTGGAGAAGGAATGAGCACGAGAGCATGCTCCAAGATATGCCTTGTTAATGTGTTCCCTGAATGACGTTGTGAAGAATCCAAAAGGATGTACGCTATACTGGATGAACAGAGCAATCAGTCTCTAGCAAGATCAGAGTTCTTCTACATCTTCGAGGTCAAAGGTAGTTCATCACCATACACACTCAAGACGTGTGCAGGACTCACAGAGACAGCCAGCAGGAGGGCCCGTGGTTACGTTGTGGAGTCAGTCGATGAGAAGATGAGTCTCTGCCTTCCCACACTCATCAAATGTAACCAAGTCCCTAACAACCACTCAAATATTCCCACTCCAAACTCAGCTCACCACCACAGTCACCTGAGACGCATCGCAGACGAGATCCCAGTCCTCTGGATCCTGACGCAGACATACTTCTCCTCTTAGGCAGAGATGTCTTGAGAGTACATAAAATCAGGAACTAAATAAACGGTCCAGACGACGCTCCATTCGCCCAGAAGCTAGACCTAGTTTGGGTTGTCGTCAGGGACTTGTGTCTCAGAGGTGCCCACAAACCATCTCAGGTGAGCTCGCTCAAGACATCCATCTTGGAAAATGGTCGTCTAACCTACCTCAGCCCATGCAATAGTCAGGTTAGGGTGAAAGAGAAGCTCAGTTACGGAGCACAGTAGCAGATCCTCGACGAGCCAAACCTGCAAGACAACTCACTGACACTAACCGGAGAGAACCTGGGTCAGTCAATCTTCTGTCGCACCACTAGTGATCACAAACTTGCACCTTCGATCGACAACACGATATTCTTTCAGATCATGGACAACGAGATCTGCCAAGACAGCTCCAACAGCTGGGTGCGCCCTTGCCCTTCAAAACACCCAAATGACGGCTGCCTAACAATAGGGAGTATGCTTACAGTCGTCTCACCTCACTCCGTTTTCCTCTAGCAAAGCGGCCTCAGATGAAGGAGCACTTCCTAGAGTTCATGCAGAAAATGCTCATCAACGACCATGCAGAGGTAGCGCCACCACTTCAGGAAGATCAAGAATGCTGGTACCTCTCTTCGTTTGGAGTCCATCACCCTAAAAAGCCAGACCAGATCCGTGTGGTGTTCGACTCAAGAGCACCATTCGAAGGAGTCTCCCTCAATGATGTACTCCTCACAGGCCCTGATCTCAACAAGAGCCTGCTGGGGGGTACTCATGAGGTTCAGGAAAGAACCCGTGGTCATCACTGCTGATATCCAGCATATGTTCTACTGCTTCATGGTGAGAGAGGATCACAGAGACTTACTCTGCTTCCTGTGGTATCGCAACAATGACCCCAGCAGTGACATTGCGGACTACAGAGTGCGTCTCAACAATAGCCCGTCCCCTGCTGTCGCCATATACGGCCTAAGGAGGGCTGCCAAGTAAGAAGAGGATGACTTTGGCCTCGATGTGAAAAAGGTTTGTCGAACGTGAGTTCTATGTCGATGACGCACTGAAGTCATTCGCTACCGAAACAGAGGCCATCAGCGTCCTCAGTCGAGCACAGGAAATGCTTGTGCTATCTAACCCCAGGCTACACAAAATTGCCTCTAACAGTCCTGTGGTAATGGATGTGTTTCCCCCTGACGACCGGGCTAAGGACATTAAGGATCTAAACCTCTTCACTAATTATCTCACCCTACAGCGCAGTCTAGGAGTGTCTTGGAACATTACGGCAGACACATTCCAAGCCATAGACGACAAGAAGCCATTCACACGCAGGGGAGTGCTCTCTACAGTCAATAGCCTATATGATCCACTTGGCTTCCTAGCCCCTGTCACCATACAAGGCAGGCTATTCCTCAGAGAGCTCTCTACGCGAGCAGAAGATTGCGATTCACCCCTTCCCGCAGACATGGAAGAGAAGTGGAACAAATGTAGAGATTCACTTCAAGACATACAGGAGCTCGAAATAACTCGCACCAACACGTTTTGCTTTACCTCTAGTGCTCAGCTCAAGGAACTTTGTGTCTTCGCAGATGCATCGGTGAAAGCTATCGCAGCTGTAGCTTACCTGAAGGTCATCACTCAAAATGTAGAAAGTGAAGTCGGCTTTGTCTTTGGAAAGGCCAAGCTGGCTCCCCAGCCAGAACTCACTATCCCCAGACTGGAACTATGCACAGCCATGCTGGCAGTCGAGATCGCATAGTTGATAGTTGAGATGGATCTGAAGTTTGACAGCGTCACATACTATTCGGACAGCAAAGTGGTGCTTGGGTACATCCACAACCAAACAAGGAGGTTCTACGTCTACGTGAGCAACAGAGTTCAGCGTATCCGGCAATCCACGTCCCCAGACCAATGGAGGTACATGTATGTGCCCACAGATCTCAACCCAGCTGACCATGGGTCTAGATTCGTAACAGTAGCCCTCTTCAGCAACACGACATGGCTGTCTGGACCAGCCTTTCTTCAGAATCCAGCCCTGCACTCCTCCAAATCTCTAGGGTTGTTTGACCTTATCAACTCTGCTTCCGACCCTGAGATACGGCCACAATTGACTACTAATGTCACTCAAGTCTCCAAGAACCTGCTGAGCTCCAAACGCTTTGAGCGTTTCTCCAAGTGGAACAGTCTCATAAGGACAGTAGCACGCTTAATCCACATAGCTAGGATCTTCTCTCAGCCTGCACAAGAGAGCAGCTGCCATGGATGGCACATCTGTCTGAAGAACCCCACTGAAGAAGAGCTGGAAAGAGCCAAAGTCCTTGTGATAAAGAGTGTCCAAGATGAGTGTTATGCAGAGGAATTTAGGTGCATAGCAGCAGAACGCAGTTTTTCTACCGACAGCAGTCTACGAAGTCTGCATCCTATCGTTGACAGTGACGGACTGCTCAGAGTTGGAGGCCGAATTGAACAAACAAAACAATCTAAATTAGGAACAAACAATGTCAACCCCATCATCATTCCAGGTCGTCACCACCTGCTAACCTTGCTTGTGCGTCATCACCATGAGGTCGTGAAGCATCAAGGGAGACATTTCACAGAGGGTGTCATCCGAGCAGATGGACTCTGGTTGGTTGGAGCTAAGAGATGTATCAGAGGTGCACTCTTCAAGTGTGTCACGTGCAAGAAGCTCTGTGGGAAGACAGAAAACCAGCAGATGGCAGAACTGCCAGCTGAGCGGCTACAGGTAGCACCACCTTTCACCTACGTAGGCGCGGAGGTTTTCGGCCCATGGGAGGTGGTCTCACGCTGCACCTGAAGAGGACATGCCAATAGCAAAATGTGGGCAGTGATGTTCTCGTGCATGTGCACAAGAGCTGTACACATAGAAGTAATTGAATCACTAAGTGATTCTAGCTTCATAAACGCATAGCAAAGCACAAAGCTTGCCGAGACCTGAGGATGGATGGATCAAGCTCCAGTTCAGAGAGTGTGGAGAAGTATCTCCAAGAACAGAAATGTACCTGGGTGTTCAACCCACCTCACTCATCCCATATGGGTGGTGCATGGGAGCGGATGATTGGCATTGCACGTCGTATCCTCGACTGCATGCTCCTCCAAGGTAGATCTTCACGCCTTACACATGAAGTCCTGACAACACTGATGGCCTAGGTCACTGCTGTGATGAATGCCAGGCCTCTCATCCCAGTATCTTCAGACGCGGAATCACCCCTCATCCTCACTCCAGCTATGCTCTTGACCCAAAATACTGGCGTCCCCCCTCCTCTACCAGGCAAGTTCGGGGAAGTAGAACTCTACAAGCAAGAGTGGAAGCAGGTACAAAGTCTAGTGGACACCTTTTGGAACAGGTGGTGGAAGGAGTATCTCTGCACGCTGCAGAGCCGACACAAGTGTCAGGACAAGAGGCCAGATCTTAAAGAAGGGGATGGTGTCTTAATGAAGGACAGTCAGGCTAAAATAAATGAATGGCCTATGGCCATCGTTGTAAAGACCCTTCCCAGCCGGGATGGGATGGTGAGGAAAGTCAACGTGAGAATTGTCAAGGAGGCAACTATGAAGGTCTTCTCTCTGCCTATTTCCGAAGTGGTTCTCCTTCTTTCTTCGGAAGACCACAGTGGTCAGAGTTAGGTTTATGTGGGATCATTAAAGATCCCAGGCGGGGAGTGTTCTGGACCTGTTAGTAGTTTAGCACCCCCTAGTGGAAGTTTAAGTTCGGCAGTCTAGAATTTACATGTTTGTGTCATGTGACAAGAAGCAGTTCCAGAAGTGAAGCAATGTGTAAGATGTGCAAATGTGACAGAGTAGTTACAATCCTTCAACATCCTTCTTTATTAGCTTTGTATGACGCAATGTCTGTAAGTGCATTTGTTTATTAACACAAGATAAATGTAAAATATGAATAATTGAGTTAGCTACTTTGCATTAGCTTCAATACTATTTCTCCCTAGGGATACCTATCTGAGTAATATCAAGCATACAGTTGTGTTCTAGTAACTTTATTTTATATTTGGCTCTGCAGTTATTGTGGAAGACATGCTGTGCTCTACACTACTGTAACTGAAAACATGTACTTTTGTGTTTGTTGCAGTTTCACACTGTGATTCAAGCAAACTTCCAAAAGGGCGCCCTGCTTCCCACGGAGTTATTTGAATGAGTGTTTAGCTAACTGGATAGCTGGATAAGGGCTACTGTACATTTAGCGAGTCCAATATATGCGCAATGATGTACCTGGCCTCTCCGCTGCCTATCAGCTATTCCTATTTGTTTTTTGGATTCCTATTAAAAACTGATGCAGCTTTGAAAGATTGTATGTGTGGTATGATTGCTAGCCTATTGCAGATCTAGACAAACGATTCACCTACCAATTTTGTTGTCACTAAGAATGGTGGATAGAGGGCAGGATACAAGCTGTGTTCAAATACCCATACTAACATACTACATAATATTAGTTAATTTTAGTATACTGTAAACGAACAGTATGCTTTCATTTGAGCATACTACCGCGGTGACCATCTACCGTAAATTGATGCTGTTGCTATGCAACCTCTTGTTAGCTTGTTAGCATAACAAATGAATAGCTAGACATTTTACGATTTCGGATGTGTTGTAAATTCCATCTGGAGTGCCAGAGCACGCAACAGTATGCTCTGGGTGTTCGTAAATCCAGAGTTTTGTCAGATTGGCCATTCCTAAAAGCAAAGCGTTTCGCTCTCTGAGTGTAACAGTCTAGCTTCCATCCCTCTCCTCGCCCCAGGGACCCTCTGCACACATCGACAACAGCCACCCTCGAAGGAGTAGGATTGATCCTCTTCTGGCCTCACAACGGTGGTCATGCATCCAAGCCAACTGTTGGCTAGCTATTTCCAGACATAAATGAGAGAACACCTCACTCTGACCATTTTCCTCACCCTATTTATATATATGTTTTACCTTTATTTAACTATGCAACCTTTCGGTTACTAGCCCAACGCTCGAACCACTAGGCTACCCTGCCTAGCAGAGCTGGTTATGCTGTTTTTTTTATTTATTTTAATTTTATTTTTATTAACAACAAATCAATACAGAAAGTACATAAGGGAACACAAGTATATATAGATTATATATAATGGACAATCGAGCTAGGGGGTACAATATCACATTACAATTACACAAGGACCTTAAGGGACATACATACACTTACAATTCTAACAGCTTTTTTGTTAGGAGAGTATTTAATAGTCTTAAAATACAGTTCAATTTCTTTTTGTAGGGTAAGAAAATGTGTTTTTTTGTTAGTAAATTTACATTTGTGTATATGAAATTATGGTTATGCTGTTTTCATGTTATCCAGAGCGTTAGTGACTGTAACCGTGTTGCTGGCAACAGTTTAATTACTCTTTTTTTCCCCCGACGTTCACATATTCAATGGGTGTTGAGCGTTCGTAAATTCATCAGTTATTCTGCGCTCTGGCAAACAGACGAGTGCTCTGAAATCGGAGTCCATTGAGAACGCACAACGACGTATGCGTGACGTGAATAATCAAGAAAATAAATGTTGGGTAATTAGTTAGATTATAGTTAATATACGTTACTGCCTGGCAAGTTCGATGTATTAGTAGCCAGCTAACATACTACTGTAATTCTATGCAGTTCGTAAGGATAGTGTAGCTAACAAATTGGCAGCCAACATAACGTAACTTGTTTAAAATGTCATAACTTTATTACATTGCTCAACATTTTCTTAACATTTGTCATAATTAGTTAAAGCAATATTTTCCGCCATTTTCTTCAAATCCGAAAACGTTGTGAAGCCACGCCCATTTTCTGCAGAATTTAATTTATCGGCCCTAAAAGCACGGAAATCGTGTCCACTGCTTTTATACTTCGGATTTTGGCGAATTTAGTACGACATTCGGGAACTTTTGGCATACTAACTGTTGATAAAACGTTTACTTGAGACAGGAGAACAAGTGGAGACATAGGACGAGGTGGATAATTTTATAATAAGGCCGTTTTATTCAAGTGTAAAGATATCAGGCAAAAGCGTGCACGGCCCCTTTCTGTCTGATTCTTATGGAATCGTCGGAGAAGAGAGGCCCTCTAAGCAGTACATACAGATTATATAGGCAACAAGCAAAGTAGGTTGATCTTGTCGTCTGGCCTTCCGATTGGTCGATCTGGGTCGTGGGTAGTCCTGTTCGGCCTGATGTCGACATTCCATTGGCTTTTCACACAGTTCTTTGTCCTAGTCACATCCAAAGGCATCCTGCATGTGCGTTTGTTTTCACAGGCCCTATTCATGGGGGAGGGGATGTGTGTGTGGGTCTGACAAAGTAGTGGGGATGGGTGCATGTTGTGCCAAGAATAGCTTATGTTGAGAAGTGGTTAAAACAAGTTACCAGTATCTTATACAATTTCTTACAAATCCCCCTCTTCACGTCTCACAAGAGACGTGACATAAAAGTAAAAAAGACAAAGCTATGGGATAAAATTTGTCAGAAGACAAATTTTAATTCCCCCTCTTCACATCTCACAAGAGACGTGACATAAAAGTATCTTAGTCCTCAAATAGATAGACAGGTCCAGCTTCCCCATCATCAAGCAATGGGAACATTTGGGCCCTTTCCTGATTAGGGTCTATAGCGGCAGTTATAACACGACTAGCAAGCGTGCGCGCACATGGAATGCAACAGCATCCACAAAGTACAAGAATGGCCGCAAAAACAGAAATTGATACTAGGATGGAGGAAACCAGCGTCTTATATTTACCAAAAGCATCCATCCATGAGTCCCACATAGTAGTGTCCACTCCAGAATGCTGCTTCATCTTACCATTAAGGGTACGAAGTCCCTCCAATGCTACAGTCAGACTCCCATCCGTAGCTGTGTTATTGGGAATGAAAGTACAACACTGTTCACCAAACATTGCACAGACCCCCCCCCGTTCAGCCAATAACATATCAACCGCGATTCTATTTTGAAATGCCATCAGGGACGTAGCTGCCAATTGTCCATGGACCGCCTCAAAGCCTTGTTGAGTCCAATTGCCCAGTTTCTGGACATTAAAATGAATGTAGTTAATTCTGTCCACATTTTTATTAACTGTACACCACCAACAAAATGATGATTCAAACCCAGCTGTCACTTGGTCCACCAGTTTATATTCATCTGGCACCCCCTAGGGACACCAATAGCATCAATGTAAGTTGAGTCGTAACTGAGCAAGGACCAAAAAGGAGACCACTCCAATAACTACACCTGGAGTGGCCAACCACACATTAGTAAACCAAAAAACGAGAATATGTTAAACCCTCCGGTCCATCCCTCTATACAACCTGTACCAGGTGGGCTCGTCGCCACCCGGGAACTTCAAACCTTCACAACAGGGAGGACAAACATCACTTTTTATTCATTCAACAACATCATCTACAGCAAACCAAGGGTCCTCCTCTGTCAGCCCACTCTCCTGCGGAAGCTCGTTTTCGTATCAGCCTCTCCAACTGGAGCATCAAGCAGCGGCATCATACCAGAGGCCCCTTACACATCTGTAACAAACTTCTTCAAACAAGGTACGATACAGGCTACACAGAAATGAAAAACAACTAGTGTCAGAAATCCAGTAATCATCATTGCAGTGTACTTACCAAAACAACCACCCACCCAGGGGAACAGTCCACTCTCCTCCACACCTGCAAGACCCTTCATCTCCACTGATAACCTTGCCAACCCACTCAGAGCTTTTGAAATGCTCCCATCCGGACTAGTATTGTTAGGAACAAACGTGCAACACTGTTATACCTCCCTAGTTGGCCAGACTTATGTCCAGTGTTAGTCTATTGTGTCTACTGGTTTGTGAGGTAGCATCCAATTGTTCAGCCATCCCTGTAAGTCCTGTGTGGGTGTGTTTAACAAATCATCATTAATTATAGTAGATATAATTGATCCAGACCTTTTGTTTTAGCATCAACAATAGCTGGGCCAATGATGGGCATCAGATGCCACAGGCCATCATTCCTGGTTAATGTCTGGAATTCGTGGGGGACCCCTATTGGGACCCCCAACAGGTTGGTGTGCATGTTATCTGTACCCTCGGACCAAGGAGCGTCACGTTTCTGCCGTCTCCTGGGTTGGTCCCAAGCCTCTGTGTCCTGTGTAGCTCCCAGAAGTTGATTAGCTATAATAATAGGCAATGGTGGTATCAGACTGGCCAAAACACATGAGCAACGACAATTTCCTTTCAAAAATGGGGTCAACCGCCTGGCAGGTCCACACATCCACCATACATCAGCAACACCTCTAGTTCCTAGTGGTATTAGTGATGCAGGTAGTAGCAGGGAGCCCTCCATAGTCTATACCTCTACCTGTACCAGTGATACAGCTGTTATATCCCCCATATGCCTTAACTCCCCACGGTACCTTCTGGGGAGGGACCACTGGGAACACAAGACTCAGAGTTTTACACAGGGTTGAATTTGGCTTGAACTTTTCCAATATGCACATCCAACCTTCCCCATTACTTAGGACAAATGGGTGAGCAGCCAGAATAGGTCTGGCATGTCCACATACGACACAGTCCTTTCTATTAAGTGTTTTGTAGGCCAACCACATATTCTCCCTTTCCTCATAACCAGTTTCAGTCCCCAAATGTTCACTATCTGAGATGTCTTTTATATTTATTATCTGTACCAGATTGGAGAGCTTAGGTGATGGCGTGGGACTTGGTCTTGAAGTGGTGGAGGAGGCCGGCTGAACCCTGGTCCGTTGGAACTGGTGGTGGTTCTGGCAGCACTGCGATGGTAACATCCCCATCGTATCCTGATCAGACAGCTCAGGACTACAAGCAGTCCTGTAAAACCCCACCCTCTCCCAGAGAACACATCATCAGCCAGAGATCAAGCAACACTTTCACTTCTATGAACGAACACAGTGAGGAAAGGTCGGGGGCAGGGAATTCTTCATTAAGGAGTTGACCCCTGAGCTTTATTAGCAACAGTTCTTCTCCTTAACTCTGTGATCATTCGGCAGTGTCAGTGTGTCTCACCCTCCAAGTGCGATATGCCCCCAGGTCGAGTGAATCACCTTCTCCTTTAATTCATCTGTAATGCATAAAATCTTGGACATACAGGTTTGGTTAACAAACAGTTTCTCATTTGTTCTATCTGATTATATATTTGACTTCTATGCCTATTTTTTAGCTAGAATTTTTAAATTAGTTTATTATTCAATAGGCCCCATCCTATCCTAGACCACAATGTACCCCTCCCCCTTTTGATACCTGGCCCTGGCCAGGTATCAACCTTACCTACTCTAAATAATGACTTACACCAATTTACCTCAAAACCAGTATACCAAATGACCACAAATGCATTATTTACATGGCCCTCCCCCGAAGCTGATCAGACTTCAAGAGACAGCCATGATGCAGGTCAAAGGTTACAACACCCCCTTATATTCGTGTTCCATACCATGTCTAGACCTATTAAAGAACCCCTTATCTTTAAAAAGAATTATGATAATACCCTCAAATCATTCGTTTTAAATTTCCTCTATGTTTCATGTAACTGTCTGCCTTCTCCCAATTCCATGAACCTCCACAAGTTGACCAATGGCGCCCTCTAGTGACTTTTCATGTAACTCATTCAGTCCTTCTCCAAATTTTCTCCCCAAAATACTTTATACCCTGCCATTGGACCTTGTGAATCTGTTTGGAGAGAGCTGCAGAAAGTTCCGTCAGTTTTCTCACATAGTCAGACATTGCAATTTGTTGTACATCAAGAGCGGGCATATGACCTCCCTCTCTTGGTGGACCAAACATCACCCTCCCTGTCATGATCTTATGAGGAGACAGATGAGTCCCTGCCCCTGGAGAGGCTCTCATGGCCATCAGCCCCAGGGGAAAGGCCTCTACCCACGACAATTTGGACCCAGCACATACCTTGGCTATCTTAGCCTTCAAAGTCTGATTGGCCCTCCCACGAGGTCTTGAGATTGGGGCCTGTACATTTATATTGTTCCTTTCCCCCTTTCCTGTCCTGTATTTTTTTTCTAGGTATTCATTGAACTTTAGTTTTGGGCCATTAGCGGCTGCCATGGTAAATTTCAGGATCAGGTTTGACTATCTTAGTGCACTTAGCCCGTCACTGGCCGAGGCCAGCAATGTATTCTCGGTGCTGACACCGACTTATCTCTGGTGCCCCACACTCGTACACAAAGAATTATTTACAGCAGTTATTACTGTTAATCAGTTTTTGTTAATCGAGTTGTTATATATTTTCCCAGAAGGTATCAGAATCGCCCTTCTGGAACAATATATCTACGAACTCAAGCGCTGCTAAAATAATTATCAATTCAATTTTAGGAATTATTTTGCAAAAGTTATCAGCGTTTTTCAGTTTTTCGAGTTGTTATATACTTTCCCAGAAGGTATCAGAATCGAACATTCAGAGTTTCATCTTCCGAGCCCCAATTAATTAAAACTCAGAAAATAAAACTCTGAACACTCCATATATGAGTGTGCCCCTTTAAGATACCTTGTCTCTGGGAACATGTAAATCCCCTTAACCCAAACGTTTACTACAAACAAAACATAATTACATAGTTATACCTGTCACAAGAATTTAAAACATGGCCAAGAGGATTAAGTCCTCACCACATTAAAGCTCAGGCTTGGACTTAGGTACCGAGCGGCGACCAGTTAAAAAATAGTTATTAACCTGACCCGGATTTGCCAATTCAGCACGAGCTCCCGAATGATCAAGCTCAGTTTAATTCCGATGCTACCTAGAAGGGTGTCCGAGGCGTGTACGAGGTTGCCAACAACTTACATCTTCAACTTACACTAACTTCTAGTCCCGGACACTGATACAAACTTGAACAGACACTTCAACCGTGCAGGATCCTTCTAGTTCTAGCAACTAGGCCCGCTTCTACGGTGGTCAATCATTTCTCATTTCTCATTACTCATTTCATCTCTTTTCATTCTTAGACTATATGACAAATATCTTTACATCAATGCCTTAGTATGCAACTTATATAATAAATTTAACGGAAATTCATACTCACACTCAGTTACTGATCTTAAATTTGGTTATCTCTATAATACAATATACAGATTTTTGATTTAACAGGCTCTGCTTACCTTTTGTTTAGTCGACTTTTAGATCAGATTCCTGAGGTGAGATGAATCCCCGGCAGCTCATTTTCAGGTCACCCGTCTCTCTGATCCGTCTCTCACTTGTCTCTTTTCTCTATCAACTTTTTATGGACCGAATTCAGAGAAGAAAACCATCCTCTGCTACCAATTTGTTGATAAAACGTTTACTTGAGACAGGAGAACAAGTGGAGACATAGGACGAGGTGGATAATTTTATAATAAGGCCGTTTTATTCAAGTGTAAAGATATCAGGCAAAAGCGTGCACGGCCCCTTTCTGTCTGATTCTTATGGAATCGTCGGAGAAGAGAGGCCCTCTAAGCAGTACATACAGATTATATAGGCAACAAGCAAAGTAGGTTGATCTTGTCGTCTGGCCTTCCGATTGGTCGATCTGGGTCGTGGGTAGTCCTGTTCGGCCTGATGTCGACATTCCATTGGCTTTTCACACAGTTCTTTGTCCTAGTCACATCCAAAGGCATCCTGCATGTGCGTTTGTTTTCACAGGCCCTATTCATGGGGGAGGGGATGTGTGTGTGGGTCTGACAAAGTAGTGGGGATGGGTGCATGTTGTGCCAAGAATAGCTTATGTTGAGAAGTGGTTAAAACAAGTTACCAGTATCTTATACAATTTCTTACATAACTCTATCCATACTATGGCAAATAAGTATACTACATACTCAATTTACGTCGAGTGGAAAAGCATAGTAAGAGAAGTACCAAAACACTTTGATATCAGGGAGGCGCATGCAAGCAGATGAGGAAATGTGGCTAGGATGGAAGAAATTAGAAGAAATGTCTTAAAAAATGGAAGGTAAGTCAGGAGGAGGTAAGATCTGGTGGGACCATTCTAGCAGATGAGAGGGTAGATAGACATGTGAACGACAGGCACAACTCCGATATAAAGTGTATATTTCTCAAAGTTACCGGGATGTCACGTGTCCTACTTATACCAGTACACTCGTAACAACCTAAGCATTATGAAACTTATATTCGATCAAATAAGCCACACCTAGCAAATAAGTCATTACATTTTTTGTTAACCAAATTCGACACTGTCATTGATTTCCATACAAAAACTTCTCACTTGATGAGAGAAAAAACGCCACCTGTTGGAGAAGATTGATTTTGGGCCCAGTTATCACTCGCTCTCCCCTTCCTCTCTGACCAAGGCAAGGAAAAACTGTAAAGGCGTCGCGCCTCCCCAATCCTTACATAGCGGAGGTGAAAGTTCAGCAGTGCGCCTTGTAAAATGGCGGCTGAATTGACCAGAGAGTGGAGCGATGAACAGCTAAAAAGTGATGATCTACCCAAAAAAGACATTATTAAGTTCATTCAGGACAATGCTGCCCATTCGGTATGTTTGATCCATCCATCCATTGGTGTGACAGCGCTCACTGAAATGCCATTGCTTACTTTTAGAGCGCACGCATGGTGATATCAGTTTACCTCCGCATTGGCGAACCGCTGCCGATTTAGCTTGACGCTAGCTTGTTAGCCTAGCATGTAGTAGTTAAGCATTGTATGCAGGTCTTTACTAGCTAGTATCATTCATTGTGCTTATCATCATGCCGTGTCAAGTTCACGTGGATAAGGCTAAATATTTTAAGTAAAACATTTTCCAGCCTTTGGGTCTATGTGAAGTATATATTTTTGTGGCACGGGGGGGGGGCAGCTACGCATGAAAGTGTTTGTTGCCAGATTTTGGAAATAATGCCGGTACACAAAATGACTTAAGTTGTCATTCATTCCGTTCATGGCAAAACTACTACTCTCTTCTGACGTAGTGACTTCTCTCTTCCAGTTTCTTGCAGAACACAAGCTGATGGGAAATATTAAGAATGTTGCAAAAACGGCAAAGAAGGAGCAACTGATTATTGCATACAACGATTTGTTTGAGAGCAAGGTAGGGTGGACCAAATGAATGGATTGAATGTGATACCTATTTTCAAAAGCAAATGACACATGAGGTTTCAAATTTAAATAATGAATACCTGTAATGTATTATTTTGTTTGTGCAACCAACAGAGATTTTTAGGTTCAGAACCCATTGAAGATGTGACGGAGCATGTGAAAAATGTGAAGATCGATGACAAGCCCAAAGAAGTTGTGGAAGTCGTTGATGAGGTATGTACACAACCCATGTTTGAAAAATGTTTGATTGAGCACTTTCCACTGAAATAAGCATCAGGATAAAAGTCCTGTATTTTACATTTAAGTTTAACAAGTCTACAATTTACTGCTCCACTATATTCAGTTTGTCAGAATTGTACTGTTAAATGGTCACTTATGTATTGCAATTCCCAGGGTCCTCCTAAGTTCTTCAAGTCTGTGCTGAAGAAAGGTGACAAGACTAACTTCCCTAAGAAGGGAGACAATGTGAGCTGTTGGTACACTGGCTCCCTGGAGGATGGCACAGTGTTCGACACCAACATCCCTGCAAGTATGTTTTCTTCTCATACTTCTGTCACACTTACTCAGATGCATGCATGCATTCTCTTACTATCTCTGACACACAATTTCATCCTCTTGGTCTCTCACACACACGTGTATTGTCACATTATCTCAATTACCTTTCTCTCAGTAATACCAATAGGGATTCTACTGTCCTCCCCTCTGCAGCTGCCAGAAAGAAGAAACAGAGCAAGCCACTGAGCTTCAAAGTTGGCCTGGGCCGGGTCATCAAAGGAGTAAGACATGGAGATACTGTATTATATTCGTAACATATTGATTTATATGGCTAAAGGTGCTCTATTTCATCAGTTTAGCAATAATTCAGATTTCCTTGTGGGTTTTGATGAATCCAAGTTAAATGGAAAGCAATAGTTTTCACTGTCTTATGAGAAATGGTTGTTTCCACAGTGGGATGAAGGTATCTTAACGATGAGCAAAGGCGAGACAGCCAAACTGGAGATTGAACCAGAATGGGCCTATGGGAAGAAGGGACTTCCTGATTCAAAGTATCCTTTATATTGGAACAACATGGGAACCATGGGCTAATTTTTAATTAGGAGATGGCAGAAAGTTACCCCTCTTGGCTTTAATGGTATGTTTTACACCACCAGTGGTGGTCAGGAAGATTGCCAAGCCTCAGCATAGTTGTCTCCTGTACAATGGCTCTAGCATAGCCTAGTTGGTACTCATTGAATTTGAGCCAGATTTATAACTACTTACTCTAAGTTGTAACACTTAAATGAATGTCTCTCATTAAATCGATATGCAAATGTTTCCTGTGTGCTTCCCGTTAACTCTCCCACCACCAGAATCCCACCAAACGCAAAGCTGATCTTCGAGGTCGAGCTGGTGGCCGTCGATTAATGGCAGAAACCTACCCAACATGCCCTTCTCTCCGTGGACGGGGAAAACACGGTAGTCACTAGATGGCTATGCTCGAAAGGACAGAAGTGGTTGTAACATTGTCAGAACATTGAAGGAGTCTGTGATATATTGTCTTAATTTACATTTAATGGGATGCTTTGGGATTTTGGTAATGAGGCCCTTTATCTACTTCCCCAGAGTCAGATTAACTTTTGGATACCATTATTTGTTTTTGTCTGTGTCCAGTATGACGGAAGTTAAAGATAGCAGTGGCTCGAGAAACTAACTAGTGTTGGCACAATGACTGGAATTCTATGGGCATCTACTAGAATGCGTTTAACACTAGTTAGCATTGGCTCGTGAAACGACATAACTTCTTTCATTTTATTTATTTTTATTTCACCTTTATTTAACCAGGTAGGCTAGTTGAGAACAAGTTCTCATTTGCAACTGCGACCTGGCCAAGATAAAGCAAAGCAGTTCGACACATACAACAACAGAGTTACACATGGAATAAACAAACATTCAATCAATAATACAGTAGAAAAATCTATATACAGCATGTGCAAATGAGGTAGGATAAGAGAGGTAAGGCAATAAATAGGCCATGGTGGCAAAGTAATTACAATATAGCAATTAAACACTGGAGTGGTTGGATGACTGACACGGAGACATAAAAATGCTATCCACCAGTTCATCTGACTCATTGCCAGAATCCCGAAGTAACCCTTTTTTAAGGTTAGTCTGGTTGTTTGTCTTTTTCTGCTTAAGTCAAGTCCTTTTTATCATTGTTTTGGCATATTGTCTGAAGCAGGAACTGACCAGGGTTATTTGTGGTGAGTTGAGAAGGTGCCATGCTTCTGTCCTTTCCAGCATGGCTAGATAGTGATGACCGGACAACACTGTACAGATGGGGCATCCTGCCTGACAGTTACACACCGCAGAGGAAAGCCTTCCTGTTTATTCTTGTTCTTTTGCATGCATGTCCTTTTTAAAGATTAATAAACCAATTTTGGAGACTAAATTGACACGTACATCAGGTCTTGTTTATTGGGTGTGTTTGGGCCAGAAAACTGGGCAGTAGTGAATGGTTTGGAAGGAAGGTCCTGCTCTTGAAATCAGACATGCATGTCTGTTCTAATCAGAACCAGTCCTCCCAGCCATCTAAAAGGGGTTCTAAACACCCACCTGAAGGTGTGTAGTACAACACAAACAGTCGGTCAGAACCGCACGAACTGCACCGGTTCTGTTGAACAAGCCCAGTTCATGTATACTTAAACTTTAGACAGCTGTCAGAACTCTTAACATATGGTGTTTATTACCAGTTTTGACCACATCCCTTATTAATTTCCAAATGCCATTAGACAACCTTTAAGTCAGTTCCACTTACATTTTTTCCCCTCAAATCAAGGACCAATTTAGGACACAATGGCTGCGTTTAGACAGGCAGACCAATTCTGATATTTTGTTCCACCAATTGGTCTTTACCAATCACAGATCTTTTTCAGAGCTGATCTACATTGGTCAAAATACCAATTAGTGAAAACCTATATGAATTGGGCTGCCTGTCAACGCAGCCGAGGTGGGTGCCATTATCGGGTAGTTTAATAAAAAAACATGAGCTGGCACACACCCAGAGAATTATTTTATGTAGAGGTGCTGACTAATGGCGAATACGCTATAAAAAATAGTCGCGCACTCCATAAACTCCCACTGATTTATTGGGTAAATCACCAATGTTTCGGCATCACTGCCTTCTTCAGGGTAATGTCATGAATGCTTGAACCAGGTTATGTAGACAAACAGTGCAACCAATGACAATAGTGAGGGGTGCGTCATAAAGTTAATTAGAATGAATTGAGTGAAACTGTTCTCTGAACACAGAGAAAATGAAAGAGATCCTGAAAAATCACTGGCATATTCTGCAATCAGACAAAAAAAGTCTCACACCTCTTCAAGGAACCCCCACTGCTGGTCTATAAGTGTGGTTGCAATATTGGAGATAGCTTGGTGAGATCTGACATGCCCCCTGAGCCCACTCAGAAACTCTTGACACCCATTCCAAACGGGAACTACAAATGTGGCTCATGCGCAGTGCAATAGCACTATAAAAACATCCTTCAGACACCCACATACAGGTAGAAAAAACCCTGTTAGGGCTATCATCTCATGTAAGACCAAGGGATAAATCTATCTCATCACCTGTTCATGTGGGAAAGCCTATGTAGGACAAACAAAAAGACAATTAAAACAACGCATAGCTGAACACCGCAGCTCAATCAGGTGTAAGTACATTGACTATCCAGTAGCAGCTGACTTTGTTAAAACTAACCATCCAATCTCCTCCCTCAAATACACAGGCATTGAGCATGTGGTCTGAATATTGACTTTGATCCCAGGCCCTTATGAACAATTCTCTTTTATGAACAAGTATTATAAATTATATTCTTTCTACAGCTTATCAGTGTACACCCAATATGTTAACATTACACATTATAGTTGAACCTGAGTAATAGTTAACAAATATGTGAAATTGAATTAAACAATGTTGACCCTAATAGTATGTACAATATTCAATGTTTCCATATGATAACCTAATATATTCAATATGCCATAAACTATTGTTTAACAGCTTCACTCAATTCTAATTAACTTAATGACTAGTGTCATTGGTTGCACTAATTGTCTACATAACCTGGGTCAAGTATTCATGACATTACCCTGAAGGCAGTGATGCTGAAACGTTGGTGATTTACCCAATAAATCACTGGGAGTTTATATACGGAGTGTGCGACTATTTATAGGCATTATCAGGTAGAACAGAAAACCAGCAGAACTACAGGCTCAGATTCAAAAGCCCCTGAACAAGAAAGCATCAAATAATTTGTCATTGTGTTGTCCAAACAATAGTTTCTAATAAGTAAATTATTAAAAAATTCTAACTCAAATTCATAAACACCCAAGACATGAGATCTTTATTTAGTCCAAGGCAAATCTTTATTCTGTACAGGAGGAAAACCTTCCAGCGTTCTCTTGAGGGGGGGACAGGGTTCTTAGGAGTTGGCATTGGGGCCCTTCTTCTTGCCGAAGGTGGGCACAACATTGACGAAGCGCCTGTTGTACTGGATGCGACGCTTGGCACGACCAGTCTTCTTCTTCTTCTTCTCCTGCTTGTCAACCTGGAGTGATAGAGGGACAGTGCTATGGTCCTTACTATGCAGAAATACATTATTTAGCAGACACTAATCCAGGAATTATAACGAGTTTGAAACAACTGCCACAAAACCAACTACCATAATGTCATAAAGAGTATATGTTTAAAAAATATCAGAAAGTATCTGCTGACCTTGGGTGTCTGTCCCCGCACTTTACCGGCACGGGCCAGGGAGCCGTGGACCTTTCCTGGTGGGGAGAGAAAGCAAAGAGATTATCCCAAGTGAACATACAGCAATGGAAATGACAATAGAAGACCTTCACAGAGCATTCATTAGTTAACTGCTGATCTTGAATGGAGTTGTACAGTGCATTCAAATGATTTAGAACTTAACTTTTCCACATTTTGTTACATTACAGCCTTATTCTAAAATGTATTAATTGTTTCCCCCCCTCATCAAATCTACACACAATACCCCATAATGACAAAGCAACAACAGGTTTTCAGAAATGTATTCAAAATAAAACCAATTTAATATCACATTTACTTAAGTATTCAGACCCTTTACTCAGTACTTTGTTGAAGCACCTTTGGCAGCGATTACAGCCTTGATTCTTCTTGGGTATGACGATACAAGTTTGGCACACCTGTATTTCGGGAGTTTCTCCCATTCTTCTCTACAGAACCTCTCAAGAACTGTCAGGTTGGATGGGGAGCGTCGCTGCACAGCTATTTTCAGGTCTCTCCAGAGATGTTCAATTGGGTTCAAGTCCGGGCTCTGGCTAGGCCACTCAAGGACATTCAGAGACTTGTCCTGAAGCCACTCCTGCATTGTCTTGGCTGTGTGCTTAGGGTCATTGTCCTGTTGGAAGGTGAACCTTTGTCCCAGTCTGATGTCCTGAGCGCTCTGGAGCAGGTTTTCACCAAGGATCTCTCTGCACTTTACTCTGTCCATCTTTCCCTCAATCCTGACTAGTCTTCCAGTCCCTGCCGCTGAAAAACATCCCCTCAGCATGATGCTGCTAGTGTAACCGATGTGAAATGGCTAGTTAGTTAGCGGTGGCGCGCGCTAATAGCATTTCAATCGGTGACGTCACTCGCTTTGAGACCTTGAAGTAGTGGTTCCCCTTGCTCTGCAAGGGCTGTGGCTTTGTGGAGCAATGGGTAACGATGTTTTGTGGGTGACTGTTGTTGATGCGTGCGCCCGGGTCGGGGCGAGGGGACGGACTAAAGTAATACTGTTACACTACCACCATGTTTCACCGTAGGTATGGTGCCAGGTTTCCTCCAGACGTGACGCTTGGCATTCAGACCAAAGAGTTCAATCTTGGTTTCATCAGACCAGCGAATATTGTTTCTCATGGTGAGTCCTTAGGTGCCTTTTGGCACACTCCAAGCAGGCTGTCCTTTTGCTAAGGAGTGGCTTCCGTCTGGCCACTCTACCATAAAGGCCTGATTGGTGGAGTGCTGCAGAGATGGTTGTTCTTCTGGAAGATTCTCCTATCTCCACAGAGGAACTCTGGAGCTTTGTCAGTGTGACCATCAGGTTCTTGGTCACCTCCCTGACCAACATCCTTCTCCCCTGATTGCTCAGTTTGGCCGGGCGGCCAACTCTAGGAAGAGTATTGATGGTTCCAAACTTCTTCCATTTAAGAATGATGGAGGTCACTGTGTTCTTGGGGACCTTCAATGATGCAGAAATGTTTTAGTACCCTCCAGTAACCCGACCTGGGTCTTGACACAATCCTGTCTCAGAGCTCTATGGACAATTCCTTTGACCTCGTGGCTTGGTTTTTGCTCTGACATGCACTGTCAACTGTGGGACTTTATATAGACAGGGGTGTGCCTTTCCAAATCAATTGAATTTACCACATGTGCACTCCAAATCAAGTTGTAGAAACATCTCAAGGATGATCAATGGAAACAGGATGCACCTGTGCTCAATTTCAAGTCTCATAGCAAAGGGTCTGTATACTTATGTAAATGAGGCATGTTTTTATTATTTAAAAATGTCTAAAAACTCATTTTTGCTCTGTCATTATAGGGTATTGTGTGTAGAAAAAGAGGGAAAATGTATTTAATCCATTTTAGAATAAGGCTGTGACATAACAAAATGTGAAAAAGGTCAAGGATTCCAACCATATTTCTTTCAAAAATCCAATCCTCTCATAGCTGTGATTTCATTCAATGGAGGAAGGTTACATTTTGAAAGTATTCAAATCAGGACACATATTGAGATCATGTACAGGACTTCATAAACCATTGTAGCAAGCTGTATTTGGTTCTCCATCATTTGTCTTATCCAAAGCCACTTACAAGAGCAATTAGGGCTATGTGCCTTGCTCAAGGGCACGTCGGCAGATTTCACCTAGACAGCTTAAGGATTCGAACCAGCAACCTTTTGGTTACTGGCCCAGTGCTCTTAACCGCTAGGATACCTGCTGCCCGAGTACTGACCTCCCAGAAGTCGGCCAGCCACTTCCAAGGTGCAGTACTCAGAGATGCCACAGTCCACCAGAGAGGAAGCGTCCTCCAAGGGGGAACTGTCCAGCAATAGCACCTGGTCCTCCACTAGGAGACCCTCCAGAGTCTGGACATGGAGCTAAAACAACCCAACAGACACACTTACTGGTTTGCTCCAGACATGGATACATCCAAACAATTTACATGCAAGTAACAAGACGAGGTGGAACTGTAGACTCAAGACAGTACACCAATTACACCACAATGATCATTGATTTATCCAAGCGTGGCCTCTCACCTTTATTTCTCTAACGGTCTCCTGTCCGGTCACCTCAAGGGTGTGAGTGTTCTGGGCACGCAAGAAGAGCTGCATCTTGATGCTGTGGATAGGAAGAGATGGTTCGTTAGCTTTTAGTATGAGAACAGTTGGCAGCAAACTGGGTGTCATTGGTCCAAATGTGACTTGAATCCGCTCTAAAAAGCAATAACGACTGAGCTAGGGATGACGACGCATTGACATTTTTCCTGCCTAGGTGGCACATCTGTTAGATACCAATAGAAATAAGCAATTTAGGAACCAATAACTACCACTTCGCAGCAAAGACAAAGCATAGCTGTCAGGTTTGGAAGTTGACTGGCTAGCTAAAGTTGCATTTAGACATACCTAGGCAGGCAATATGTTTGCAAATCAGCAACACGAGGATGTATTATAGTTACGACCTTAACGAATAGCTACGCATCCATGGTCGTTTGATTAGCTAGTCAGCCACATAACTAAAGTTGCTAGCCACATGGTGCACGCGGTTCCGGAAAAACGATATAAAAATTGCTCAATATAAGGCAATATAATAAATCATTATTCGTCGTGGATGGTGAAGTACATATTCTGAGCTTATATATAGTCTCTAATGGGTATAATATGCAATATTTTAAATACATTTGCACAGGCCTTACCTCGGTTGATGCTAGTCGTTCAACACTATGCAAAAAAAGGACTTTCGGAGCGTAGGCGGTGCGCATGTGTCAACGTGTGACGTAGATAAGGCTAAGGGCACTACCATAAAAAGCCCATGGAATTGTATTCATGAATAAAATAGATTTTTTTCTATTATTTTGTATACAAATATCATTGTAAATGTTTGCCTGTCATACAGAAACATGTAATGATATGATACATCATGCTGTTTCAACTGCTGGATCTAGACAGTAAACAGAACCAGCTTTTTAGCTCTGGGCCACACCTTATACTGCTCCATGAGTATCTACATGATTGGTTACATATGAATACTCTTCAATATGTTCCCGTTTGGTTTAATTTCGCCGCAATGGCGGTGACGTTAATATCGTACAAATACGGATTAATTCAGGGAATAACAAAACACGAAGTAGGATATTCATCTCTTTATTATGAAATAAACAAACATTTTCATTCATTTCTATTTTTGTCCCAGGAAACAAAAACCTTCATCTTAAAAAGCTCACAGTTTAGGAAAGCAGAGAAGAGGCTCAGGAAGGAGCATAGCTGGTACCACTACCTCCATACAAATATATAATCTGTATCAAACATAACTAGATTCCCCCCACTGAGATATCGAATTATGC
The DNA here is from genome assembly GCF_016432855.1 of Salvelinus namaycush. Lineage (NCBI taxonomy): Eukaryota > Metazoa > Chordata > Actinopteri > Salmoniformes > Salmonidae > Salvelinus > Salvelinus namaycush. The sequence continues at coordinate 23,180,111 of NC_052330.1, read as the reverse complement.
AGTCAATCAAAAAATTGAAAACATCATTGCTTCTTTTCAACTGAGAAAATAAAATTAATATGAAGTCCGCATCAACACATGCGCAAGCAACACAAAAACCAGCCAGCCAATGAATGAATGACAATGGTGATGACAGTAAATGTGCTAATCTAATGTCCAATGGTAACAAATGACATCACACAGGAGGCGGGGCTAGCTGAAATGAGCAATTGGGCTGGGTAGAAAGATGCTTCCTCATCTCTCTTTCTGTCTGCAAGACCTTATGTAGGTGGAGGGGGGTAGTACTGGTTATACTGCTGGGAATACTGGTTGTACTGTCCCCAGGAGTTCTGTCCCCAGTTGTTGTACTGTTGCTGTAGAAGGAAAGCAAAGAAAGACAGGGTTAGTTGGCATTCCTTCAAATACTTAGAAACATTTCATTCCAGCTTTAGGGTCAATAGATGAAGAGAAGAGTGCAACACTATCATATTCCCATTTTTTACTCATCGAGAAGCAATTTTGCCTCGAGTCTTGTGTCAGAGACAGTATGACATTTGTCACCTAGGCATAGTATGGTGAAAATACTCAGAGGCCCGTTAATTAGATACACCCATCTAGTACCAGGTCAGCCTGAATTCTACAAGGTGTGGCGTTCAAACGTTGCTCAATTGGTATCAAGGGACCAAACATGTGCCGGGAAAACATTCCCCACACTGTTACACCAACAGCCTATACTGTTGACACCAGGCAGGATGGGGCCATGGACTCCTTCTGCTTAAGCCAAATCCTGACTCTGCCATTAAACTGACGCAACAGGAACCGGGATTCATCAGACGAGGCAACGTTTTTCCATTCCTCAAATGTCCTTGTTTTTAGCTGATAGGAGTGGAACCCGGTGTGGACGTCTGCTTGCTGCAATAGCCCATCCGTGACGAGGATCGACGAGTTGTGTGTTCCGAGATGCCGTTCTGCACACCACTGTTGTACTGCTCAGTTATTTGCCTGTTTTTGGCCTGCCTGCTAGCCTGCACGAGTCATGCCATTCTCCTTCGACCTCGCTCATCAACAAGCTGTTTTCTCCCACAGGACTGCTGCTGACTGGAAGGTTTTCACAGGAAACCCTAGACACGCGCGTGTGAAAAGCCCAGCCTTTTTCAGATTTACTGGAACAGGTGTGCTTGGCACTGACAATCATACCACGCTCAGTCGCGTAGGTCACTCATTTGCCCATTTAAATCAAACAGTAACTGAATGCCTTGATGCCTGTCTACCTGCTTTATATAGCAAGCCACGGCCACATGACTGTCTGCCGGAACGAACCATTTTCATGAACGGGGTGGTGTACCTAATAAACTGGGTATATCGCTCACTGCAACATAAATTGGGTGTAAAACAGCAGGTTTGACTCTGCTCTTTATCATAGGACTCACGTGGTACCAGTTGTAGTTGTAGGCAGAGTTGTTACCCTGCACATCTCCCTGCATCATGTGCCCTGAGCCTGAGTGCTCGTCTGTACGCTGTCTCTTCGACTCGGTTTCCTGTGAGCTGCAGGGACACAAAGGAACAGGTTCAGGTCAATCAAGAGCACCCAAATAACCAATTCAAGCATGGTGATTCACAACCTCCTATGAAGTATCTTACCAATCAGATTATTTTGTAATCAATGACGCCAATGTTAAGCTGAGGGAAGTAAACAAACTGAAATCTTACCCATTCTCTGCTTTCCTCTTTGCCGACTCATTTTCTTTCAGAAGCTTCTGGTGTTCATCGTACGCAGTCACTAACCTGTGAGGGTTAAAAAATAATACATGGTTGAGATTTAAAAAACTCACTATGCAGAAATGGCTCCGCCATTTCCTGGTGGCAAAAATTCTAGTTCGCCTAATTTCAGTTTGTGACAAAACAAGTATAGTGTAGACTAGGGGTGTCAAACTCATTCCATGGAGGGTCTAGTGTCTGCTGGTTTTTGTTTTTTCTCTTTCAATTAAGACCTAGACAACCAGGTGAAGGGAGTTCCTTACTAATTAGTGACCTTAATTAATCAATTAAGTACAAGGGAGGAGCGAAAACCCGCATGCCATCCGTGGAATGAGTTTGACGCGTGGTGTAAAGAATCATTGCACTATCCAAAACCGCTGTGAAATATCTTTTCCACAACCAAAAATAAAGTTTTCAGCTGGTGTACTAAACCGAAAGTAACACAACACAAAAACTAAACTTAACGGGAAGCATAGCAAGTGCAACAGATCTACCGCTTCTTAGACTTGCTTTCAATGAGAATGACAGATCAATGTGAATTTGGTCGGGTCGCCCAGAAAAGTACATATTGTAGCTCCAAGTGGAAAGGGCACAGTCATTCACAGACGAATTTGAACACTGGTCATGAAACATTCATTCATTGTATTTGTAAGTAGGTACTGCATGTGAACTGACTTGTTGATGTCGCTGCCAAAGTCCTGGAGGAACTCGACCTTGCGCTGAGAGAAGGTGAGACGGGAGTCGAGAGGCAGCGGGCTGCTCAGGGCACGGTCGAAGCAGGCCAAGATGTCCACTTCGTTCTGCTGCACGTCCCCACTGTACTCCAGTTCCAGCAGGTTCAGATAGAGTTTAGCACTCGCCTTGGGAGAGGCGCAAACACAAAGCAGATTAATAATGAACTCAAATGGTTTCTCCAAATCAAACTCCCTTCGGCACCATGCATCTCAATAACACATCTCAATATCAAGATCCTGTACCAAGTGACTCCATTCCTCATCTAGTTTTGTGCTCTTACCTGGTCCTTGTCTATGGCGTCCAGCAGCACCTTGCGGGCCTTGGCGAGGCTTCTCTGCACCTTCAGCAGCTGCCGGGCCAGCTTCACGGCGTAGAACGACGTCTCGCTGGTGTTCTTCCCCGACGCAATCGCCTCCCTCAGCAGGGCCTCCGCCTCCTCCAGGTTGCCGTGGCGCCGCTCCAGGCTGACCCGCCGCAGACGCACCATAGCTAGGGCTGGTACCGCAGCCTCCAGAGCCTTCAGGATGCGGCGCGCCTCCGCTATGTTCCCTGCAAGGAAACAAATGACAGAAACTCAGTTCCACTTCTGGGTTGAATGTTTCTAACTAGTTTTTGTAGACAGAGTCTACCAGTCCTTTTGAACATGTATTACGTGATTGGCTCAGCCTCATTTGAATGTACCTGTTTGTAAATCACTTCGGACAAGAGCATCTGCTTAAGGTCTATTGACATGTGAATGTGATGTCAAGAGGGATCTAGAAACACCACTCACCCTGTTGCTCCTCGAACGCAGCCCACAGCAGGTGAATGTTGGGCTTCTTGGTCAGGTGGATGGTACACGCCTTCTTGTACACATGTCTCACTCCATCAATGCTGTAGCCTTCTATATATTTTGCATACTTTAGAGACGCAAGAGAGGAGGGTTGGAGGAATAGAGGGACGGGGTGGATGGAAAGAAGGTGGAGAGAGAAGACGAGGAGGGGATGGGGACGACAACATTTTAAACATCCATTTCCAGTTTACTCAACCAGTGAATTTCTTCATTGACAAGATCGTGTTTTTAGAAATGTTCTTTGTAAACCCATCAGCACCTTCATGGAACCAATAAGATAAGTTTCTGTAAGGTAGTGGGAGACGGAGAAGATGCAACGTAGTAGTTGGCAAATGCTGGAGTCAAATCTTGTATGGCAAAGCTGGCCATCCCCTAATACAACAGATACAGTGAGTCACAGATCAACGATACACGCAAAGAAGAGATGTGCAGGACGATTTACTGTTGTCAGGAAGTGAAATCGTTGATAGGGGAAGTGCGGGGGGGTTCATTATTTTTGAGGTGTCAAAGGTTAAGGGTTGGGTTACCTTTGTCCAGAAGTCCTCGTAAAGAGCACAGGCGATGAGGCAGCGTTCGAACAGAACGACCACACGTTCGGGAGTGCCGTTTTCGATCTCATAGTCCAGGTACTCCTTCCAATTGCTGAGCTGGGTTTTCTCCAGGGCTTTGACATGGAAGTAGGGGCGTTTTATCTACAGGGGGATAGGAAAAACAGAGCATTCAAAATGGTGCAAGGACAAAAATAACCACTTCGGAGAATTAGGGATAGTTAACCTAATAAAACCAACAGTTGTCCGATATTTTTATACATCCTATTCCATCTATTTTGTAGACATCTGCAGGCCTCAATCACAAATGAATGGGAAAGAGTGGCACCATCCCATTCAATCTCAACCCAGCTTGACAAAGCCCACTTTAGAGGTATGTGAACTATTCCTTTTAGCAATATGAAATATAATTGGATGAAATTCTGATCATTAAAAAGATGTGTCAGTACTCACCCCTTCCTCGAAGGCCCAGCGTTTGCTGACCTCCTGCTCGTTTTGGTTGAACACCTCCTGGCGCGACTCGATCACCTTGTGTCGCATGTTCTCAATCTCCGTCACCCTCTACACAGAACACAAGACACTCAATGTTAACCTCCTCACTTCACTTTAAAACAATCTCGTAACAATCTCATTCTCCACTGATGTGCAAACTGCATGTCCAGCTGCCAAGATTATTTACATCACCATGAGGCCGAGAGAGCCAGAGACTAGCAGGGGCCCTGCCTGTCGAAGGCGAGGGGGCCGACCCAGGGACCGAGGCCCGACCCGGGGCAGGGTATGTACCGTATGCACCCTGCCTGTAGGCCAGCCCTGGTGCTGGGGACTGGAAAGGACGAGGGGTCACTCGACTTGGCCAGCCGGCCCACGATCCATCCATTCCTGACCCACTTTAAGTCGAGTCCCTGACTGGATGATGCCAACTTGAATCCCCCACGTACTCATTGGCTTGGCTGCTGACGGAAAGACACCTCTTCAAACCTGCACAGATTTGTGTTTCTCTCCAAGGATGATGAGGCGAGGGCCTCTTTCCTAACTCTCTGGCATGTTGTGGCATATCAACCCCTCCTCGAGGGTGAGGAGGTGGAGTCGTACCTTTGCAGGATCTGGGAGATCTTCGGTGCCTGGCGGGAGCTCCTCGGCAGGTGTTGCTTCCTCTCCTTCCCCATTGGTTGCAGCTGCTACGTTGGCTTTGGCTAGCTCCACCCTCAGCTGGACAAACTCCTCCTCTGACAGGAAGTGTTTGGGGTTGTTGTTCTGCACATGCTCTTTGAACCTGCAAAGAGACATTCAATTCATCACTAGGACAACCAAAACTACTACCAGAAGTCAAACTACTACCAGAAGTTTTCAGCTGGTGTACTAAACCGAAAGTAACACAACACAAAAACTAAACTTAACGGGAAGCATAGCAAGTGCAACAGATCTACCGTATGCACCCTGCCTGTAGGCCAGCCCTGGTGCTGGGGACTGGAAAGGAATCAAATCAAATTGTATTTGTCACATGCTTCGTAAACAGGAGTAGACTGACAGTGAAAGGTTTACTTATGGGCTCTTACCAACAATGTAGATAGAAAAATATTTAAAATAACAAGGAATAAATACACAATGAGTAATGATAACTTGGTTATATACACACAGGGTACCAGTAGAGTCAATGTGCAGGGGTAGGAGGTAATTGAAGTAGATATATACATATAGGTAGAGGTAAAGTGACTAGGCAACAGGATACATAATAAACAGTAAAAGCAGCGTATGTGATGAGTCGAAAGAGTTAGTGCATAAAGGGTCAATGCAGATAGTCCGGGTAGGTATTTGGATAACTATTTGGCATTCTTATGGCTTGGGGGTAGAAGCGGTTCAGAATTCTGCCATGCGGTAACGGAGAGAACAGTCTATGACCTGGGTTGCTGGGGGCAGAATTTTTTTACGGCCTTCCTCTGACACCGCCTGGTATAGAGGTCCTGGATGGCAGGGAACTTGATTTATCTTAGCTACCCACTACCCGAAATGTTGACCATAACAGAAATAGAATGAATAGAACGGACGTCCCCATTCAAGTCAATGATGGCATAATGGGTGGACTGGCAGCCATTTTGAGTGTACCCATGCCAGAAAGTAAAAGCAGGTATACCCTTCAATCTAAGTCAGTACTTTCTGGGATCCTTGGGACCTCCCTAACCATAACATTTTAAAAATGTCAACTTCAATGGGGGTCCCAAGGATGCAGAGTTTGCATAGACCCTTCAATCTGTGCTGTGCCTGGTTGAGTCAACTCAACTGACGTTAAAACAAATACATTCCATGAGCCAGATCAGTTAACATCATTATACATTTCCATGACAATCCAGCATCAGTAGAGAGCATCCCAAATGACCATGGAAATTATTGCATCATAATATCAGGCAGCCATGAGTTTACAAATTGAATTGCCAGGGTTAGTGTCTCCAAGCACCTTGTATTAATTCTATAACCATAACCCTCATGGATGATTTATCAAAACCCATTGTGAATGAGCTGACCCCTCGTACCTCTGGAGGTGCTGTGAGTAGAGCTGGGTGGGGATGCCCAGGATTCGGTCGTAGATGGCCGTGACGTTAGCCAGTTTCTCCTGCTCCGTCTCCCAGTTGATGTAGGCCTCCCACAGACGGTCAGAGCGGAAGTCTGTCCCTGCTGCCAACACAGCATGCTCATACGCACTGTGGGAAAGAACATAGGGCATTGTTAATCATGTAGTCTATGACCTGAAAAGATCAGTAAGACATGTCGTTTTGATTGTTGAAGTGTCACCATGCACAAAGCTTTTACAGGAGTGTGTGTGTGTTGAGGTGAGAGATTTGGTCTTTCACTTTTCAGTGACGACAAGGATCTTTACTCACGCTCTAATGCGTCCTGGTGTCTCTGGGTCTTCATGGTCAGCGTTGTCCTTGATGAAGGACATGTAGTGAAGCCACAGATCCACACTGAGGGGGATGGCCTGCACACCTCGCCGGTACACCTGGGGACAGGAGACAAAAGGCCATTGGTGAATGAGAGACTGAAAAGCCAATAACTGCCACAGCAAGGACCCAAAAAGTAGAGAGAACAAACTAACCCTGGCAAGTCCTTTCAGATCAACACAACGGATAGGTGGAGACGTCCATTTACACTATTGACTACATCAGCAGCGAAAGACAAGCTCATTTCACACTTACCTCCTCTGCCACCTGCACATTGCCATGCTTCTTCTCAGTGTCAGCAAACTTCTTCCAGTAGCCGTAGCAGTAGGGGTAGTGCAGGAAAAATGTATCAAACGCCTTCCTCACAACACCGAGATGATTCTGAAGAAAAAATATTAATTTTCATCAATGTGACTTTAACCAAATCAAGCCACATATTCATCTAACCACAAGCTCTCCAATGCTGTTCCGGGAGAGTTACTCTCCTGTTACATCCGTGCTATCTGCGATCCGTAGGACGTCCCTACCACATTGAAGTTGAAAGGTGAAAGGGTTAGGGTTTAGGGTAGGAACATCCCAAGGAGTCCTTGATAGCAATGACTACACCAGCTGATTTTTAGAATCGGGTGTGATGGATTAGGGTTGGAGAAGAAAAAAAAACAGTGGCTCTCCAGGAACAGGGTCGGAGCCCTGATCTAACCCTTTAATCAATCAGGTTTAGTCGCATTGAGATTTTAAAACGTAGTTTTCAATACAGAAGACTATGAGACCAGATTACACCTATTCACAATACAAGGGTCCACATAAAAATTCCAGGACTTCTCCACGCTCACCTCTTGCTCCACATACTGCAGCAGGTAGACCCAACCATTGAAGTCTTCAGGGTTCTCCTCACACCCTTTAACCAGCTTCTCGTACTCAGCAGGGATGAGGGGCTCTGTGGGGACAGCTGGGTCCTCAGCTGGTACCTCAACAGGTTCCCCCTGCTCGGGCATCTCTTTGGATTCTTCCAGCTCCATGTTAGCTGGACTTCCATCTTCTGCAATCATTAGTGGCTGGGCTTGGGCTGGATCTTGTTGCTGTTCTACAGCCTCTGACATCTTCTCACCCTGCATCAGAGACTCTGTGGCATCCGCTTGGTTGTTCTGTCCATCCTTGCTTTCTTCTTCTGACGACGCTTCCATTGGGTTCTGTTGTTCTACCTGGGGAGAACAAAACTGATCATCTGAATCCTCCTCTTGGAAGAGCTTGGCACTCGCTAGCTGGAAGTGCTGCACTGCTTGTTCAACTGATCCCAGATCAGACTGCTGGTCCTGGTGCTGCTTGATTACCTCCGGTGATGACTGATCTGACTCTGAGTCAGTGTCGTGGATAACTGTGGTGAGGTTGTCAGGGGGAACCTGGTAGGAAGAAAAGTAGGCAAAGGGCACTGCTTGAAACGACAACATTATTTAAAGTTGAAAGCATTGTGGTTTACTCGGACTGCAAGCAAAAAAACATGACATTGGCTATGTGGCGTTTAGAGTAATGATGACAGGGCATTGTCTTTGTGATTACGCTCAGAGGCATTTCTCGATTTCCCAGAGCAAACCTGTCTATTTTCACCACTGACCTGGTCCATGGTCCATTCAGCAGGGTGCATGAGGACAGGCAGGTATGGGAGGAAGCCATCTCCGTTGCCCTCCATGGCTGGGGAGTCCCCACTCTCAGAGCTGTCTGTGTCCAACATCCCCATCATGGGCTCGTCTGAGAGATGCAGGTTTGGAAAGGGACACAGGTTGCACATCAATCAACAACACAACATCAAAAGGGGTTGAGGGTAATTATTAGCTTTGGCTTACAGTAAAGTGTTTTAGAATCAGGAGTGGATCTAGACAATATTGACATAACTGAGTTATTGTGGGTTCTTTGGGCATATCTACTAGTGCACGAAAAAAATCCTTATCAACCAAGGTTTGACATTCAATAAAATCTGTATGGCTGATCCAAATGTGCCCACATATCCAGATATGGCTAGATAGGTAACGTTAATCTAAATGTATTTATCATACGTGCTCCAGATATTAACCTAAACCATCCAAGTCAAACTCAACAGGGATTATTCAAATAACTGTGAGCCAAATAATCCTTACTCTGACCGCATCTGTTGACTTGTTAAGAGACGCACTGAGCAGTGAGTTGTATAGCATGCTAGCTAGCTGACTACAGGTGAGCATGCTGGTGATAGTAGCACGTTATGTATCTAGTTAAACAACATTTAATCCGGTCAATCAACTAGTTAGCTACTGAAATAACTAGCTATCTAGTTAGACAATTTTTTTGATAGTTAGCTAGAGCTTTTGGTCATCATTCAAGAACGGCACACAATTGTAAAATTGGTTTAGCAACCTACTGCAGTCAGTGTTTAACTAGCTAGCTAAATCATTGGTCAGTACACACTCAATGACGTTAGCTAGCTAGCGTAGTTAGATGTTTGAATTACCAAACTAACTACCCACTCTGTAGGTATCCTCTAAAATAAAACGTTAGTAACGTTACTGCGTGTTGTGATAAAGATTGTAACTAGGAAAAGGCGACCCGTTCCATTCTAATCCCAAATAACGTTAATTGTCTTAAAGTTAGGGCTTCAACCTTGCGTCGGTTTGGGCCTAGTTAGCTAGCTAGCCAGACCGCACACGTCCACCATCTTCACGTCGTTACAGCAACCGAACTGGTAAATTCGCGAAATGAAATACAACATTTGCGCAAAGAGGTTTGCGACAACTTACCAGTATCTTCCATGGAAATTAGATGAGACAAATGTGTATTTCAGATACTTCAAACTATTCTAACCAACAACATGTAGCCGCGTTTCTACTCTCATTCTCCAGCGACAACTTCGAAGAAGGGCACAGAACACGCACATGCGTACCTTAGTGTCATGGGGGCGGTTCCCCTACAACGTAACCAAGAATGGTATAAACTGGGTTCGAGCCCTGAATGCCGATTGGCTGAAAGCTGTGGTATATTTAAGCAATAAGGCCCGAGGAAGTGTGGTATATGGACAATATACCACTTCTAAGGGCTGTTCTTCAGCACAACACAACACGGAGTGCCTGGACACAGCCCTTAGCCTTGGTATATTGGCCACATACCACAAACCCAAGGTGCCTTATTGCTTAAATATACCATGGCTTACCAACGTAATATATTGGTTACCGACATAATTCGAGCAGTAAAAATACATGTTTTGTTATACCCATGGTATACAGTCTGATATACCACAGCTGTCAGCCAATCAGCATTCAGGGCTCGAACCACCAGTTTATAACAGACTGTATACCATAGGTATGACAAAACATGTATTTTTACTGCTCTATTTATGTTGGTAACCAGTTTATAATAGCAATAAGGCACCTCGGGGGTTTGTGGTATATGGCCAATATACCTTTGCTAAAGGCTGTGTCCAGGCACTCCGCATTGCATGGTGTCGTGCATAAGAACAGCCCTTAGCCGTGGTATATTGGCCATATACCACACCCCCTCTGGCATTATTTCTTAAATATATCCAGCTACTTGTGTCTGTCTGTAATGAATCCAACAACTGTAGCCAGTAGAGGCTGCAGTCACTAATTTATGCAAAAGGTAAGTTACCATTGCCATTCAGAATAAGAGGATAGGAGAATAACATTCCTGTAAATAGTTGACACTATTTTACATCATCATTTAACATTGAATTTAACATTGAAGTGTAGAATAATGTAAATGTAGGCAACATATAAATCCATCAATAGCCTATGTATGATTGAAAGCATTCTGTCTGGCTGCATCACCACCTGGTATGGCAGCTGCACCGCCCTCATTACAGTGATGCTGTAATATGTTTTACAGTAAGAAAAATAGTTCTAAAGAAAAATGACAGCATTAAGCTGGCAACTCTGGTGCCACTATAATGTGGTACATTTACAGTGAAAAGTTTTACTGTGTATACTGTATTTTTCACATAGCTCATTCCAATATATTGCATTTTTGTTACACTGTTTATACACACTGCATATTTAAATACTGGATTCTTGACAAAGCTCACTGTAATATATCTGCTGCTGTACATAGCATTCTTAGTATATATTTTTGGTGTATGTATGCAAGGATATTGTTTGTGGACTTTAGCTGTAGAGAGGGTCATCGGCTGCCATCTTCTCTCCATCGAGGTCCTGCACGACTCCAGGACAAGGAAGCGTGCAGGAAAGATCACTGCCGGCCCATCCCACACCAGTCACCCCCTCCTCCAAAAATTCCCCTCTGGCAGGCGGTTCAGGTCACTCATGACCAAAACCTCCCGCCACCTGAAAAGTTTCTTCCCCTGGGCTATACTGCAATTGCACTCTGTTAATCTCTCTGCATTTAGATATATTCATACCACAGGAGGTTGGTGGAACTTTAATTGGGGAGGATGGGCTCATGGTAATGGCCATCCTCCCCTCAGCAGCCTCCACTGATTCATACTGATACTGTAAATTTGTACATCCACTGTATATCAACTGTATACCCACTGTGTATTTGTATATCTGCTAATTCTTATAGCTCTATGCTCACTCTAGCTAGTTGTTTATAATGTATGTAAACTTTGTTTAAACTCCGCTGTCTGTATTCTGTCTCTTAGTCTATCACTAGCAGCACCATATCACTAAGTACAATTCTGAGTATGTGTGTGTAAATGTACTTGGTGAATAAAATGGATTCTGATTCTGATCATGATTTCAAAAAAATTCTAAAGGCTTTATGAACCAAATACTAAATGTATCTCATATCCACAAGTTGTCTGTTTGTACTGTAATGTTAAGAAAATTCTAATTCACATGAGGTTGGTGAGGGGAGGATGGCTAATAATGGCTGGAATGGAGTGAACGGAATGGTTTTAAATACATTGAACCATGCGTTTAATGTGCTTGATACCATTCCATTTATTCCATTCCTGCCATTACTCGTCCTCCCCAATTAAGGTGCCACCAGCAGCCCGTGATATATGGCATACTATTGTGTTTATTGTTGCCTTATTATTGATGCCGTTGCTGTTGCAAAAGGAAGGGCTCAAATACAGCATTTAAAAACAAGTTTACAGATGGAAAAATTACCTGCATTCTTTCAATCTGGGCATTGCAAATTCTCACGTTACATCCAATGAACAATCACGACGTCATATAATGAGCAGACGATGAAAATGACGTTAGCAATAGGGAGATCCGTTTCTCGATGTGTAAAACAGAGAATCACAAGAAAAATGTAAAACGTGTTGTTTTCTATCATTACACACGAGATATTCCTAAATAATACCAAAGAAACTACAGCATTTTTTATTTAGTTTCGAGACAGACAAAACGCGGAGCGACACAGAGCTCAAATGGCGTCCATTTCAACTATCATATGATCGGTTTGCTGCTGAGTCTCCGTGTGCGCATGCCAAATGGCGTAGTGCATCTGTGCATGAGCAATCGAGAGGAAGTGGCGGGTGATCTGGGTCCGCACCTTTTCCGGTAACACAGCACTGCCAACGCTGTGACTGAACGACTGTAGAGAGGTAGAGAGGCAAGAGCGGGGATAACCAACCTGGGGACCGGGGGGTTGCCGCAGTTGCAGGTACCTATCACATTTTCCAACTTGGCTCTTTTTGTGTAAACTGTTGATTTATATTACGCGCTATTTTCAGCCTAGAATAATGCGCTTTAGACAGAACGGTAGCCGATTAAAGTTGTGCTCTGTCTGTCTGACACCCCTCCCTTTTCTGAAGCGCTCCGCTCCTGTGTTACAGGGAGAGAGGAAGAGCTGAAAGTCGGAGGAATCAATGACCTTTTGAGCATTCTAGACCTGGATGTCCCGGCGAAGATACGACCGGGGGGTGATCTTATCTGTCTCTGTTACAATGAACTACTGAATAGAATCGTTCTTTTGATTCCGCTGATTGGAATAAGGGCAAGTGGACAGCCGGCAGACAAGGAGGAAGTCGGATTTACCACGGGCTTTTGAGAGGGCCTAATTTCATAAACGCAACTATTAGGCTATATATTTTTTTTGTATTTCTCTCTCTACATTATTAAAAACACAAAGGTAGGCCTACGCACCGGGAACTGAAATTGGGATTTAAAGATGACGGTTCACTAATCGTTATAATCAATGAGACAGTGTTTGAATCGGAGTGTTGTGGATTATGAAAATATTTCCCCACCCTCTCCCGTGCACTGAGACGCCCAATTTTCGAGCACTTCAATTTCCCTTTGAATCCTCTCGAATAGGCTAGCACCCAGCTATTTTCGACAGCTGTTAGTGTAACGGGATATTTGTATCTTTCAGTGGATAATTTTCCATTGATTGACCGTCATTCTAGACACAAGTGAAACGTTATCTGGAACTAACTTTTGTAACTGCTACCTTAATTTGTACTTGTCAATCCACCACTGATAGACTGTCACGTGGATTTATGCTGTCAGGCAACCTACTACAGCATTAGAAACAAAAATCTGTTTTATTTTTAAGAACCATTTCTGCTCTCTTGAAATCATAGGGAAGTAATTTACTTTTTCCCCCCCCAAGGAAGTAATATTTATGCACAGCCTACAAGATGGGGAAAATGCTCTCAAAGATCTTTGGCAACAAGGAGATGAGGATATTGATGCTTGGACTTGATGCTGCTGGCAAGACCACCATCCTCTACAAACTGAAGCTGGGCCAGTCTGTCACCACCATCCCAACAGTCGGCTTCAACGTCGAGACAGTCACCTACAAGAACGTGAAGTTCAACGTGTGGGACGTGGGGGGCCAGGACAAGATCCGGCCGCTGTGGAGGCACTACTACACTGGCACCCAGGGCCTCATCTTTGTGGTGGACTGCGCCGACAGGGACCGGATAGACGAGGCCCGCCAGGAGCTCCACCGGATCATCAACGACCGGGAGATGCGGGATGCCATCATCCTGATCTTTGCCAATAAGCAGGACCTGCCCGACGCCATGAAGCCCCACGAGATCCAGGAGAAGCTGGGCCTGACCCGGATCAGAGATAGGAATTGGTACGTTCAGCCCTCATGTGCTTCCACCGGTGATGGACTATACGAGGGTCTCACCTGGCTCACCTCAAATTACAAATCTTAATGTTCATCACTTCTATGCTCAGCCTGGACTGTTTAGTTGCAATAACAAGCAAAAAAGCAAAAGAGAAGAAGTGAAATGAACAACAGATGGAAAAAAATGACAACCTGAGGCAATGAATGAATAACATGACTTCTCAGATGAGTAGGCCTCTATAAAAGAGAAGTTTGATTATAATCCTCCATTTTTTTTCTTTTGATAATGGTGAATGATGCCCCTATAACCCATGTTTTTTATAAACAAAATACATTTATTTTTGGCTGGCTTTTCTTTCATTTTTTCTGTTCACTTTGACTCTGTCGTATACTTCACTCAGTCTAATCACTCAATAATTCACAAAATATTATTTTCAGAAGCTCTGAAAGATGCAGATTACATTTTTTTTCTCTTGTATGATTTATTTCTGCGGTGGCAGGGTTCAGGGTTAGGGTGTGCTATTTTTTGTCCCTCAGTTATAGATACATTACAGACAGCCTTCTATTCAGTTTTCATACAGTATTCTCATGACCCAATTTCCACCCAAAGGATGGGAAAGGCCAATGCCCCTGTGTGGACGTTACCCGCTCATATCTGCGCCGGAAACCAAGGGGCAGATTCAGCATATCAGTTCTCATGGTTCCAAACTGCCACCATGGTTTTTAAAGAGTTAAGAATATGTATTACGGACATGTAAGGACCTCATGAAGAAGTACTGTTTTCACTTTTGATTGATTGTACAAAATGGTTGAGATGATTGAGGAAAATGTGTTAGTACTTAATTCCTTAAACAGTGATTCCATCCCATGTCTGCTAGGGAGGTTTTCTGAGAAGACACTATGGACACTGCGACATGGATGGATATCATTGTATTTTTGTTTTGTTTCGGGTCAGAATCTGTTACCACTGATCTCTTTTTGCCTCAAAGCTTCCATTTCCAGTTGAGTATTTGTAGTTCCGGCTGCCTTTTGGGAAGCCCGGAGTTACAGGTGCACCAACAGAAAGACAGACAGCGTGGTGGAAAGCACCCTGATAGCTAAGTCTTCACTAGGGGTGGGAATGACGACCCTATCCACAAGGGGGTGGGGGGACTACCCTATCCACAAGGGGGTGGGGGGACTACCCTATCCACAAGGGGGTGGGGGGAAACAATACTATAGGGCCCCTTGACTAAAAGTGCACACCGACTCTTTCTGACTGACTCTTGGGCCCAAGTAAGCAAGTGTTTACTTTTCAACCCAACACCACTTCCATGGTGCTCTGCTCTCCAGTAAATGGGGCCTCCTGCTCAGTTCGTTTAATCCATTCACATCAGTTGTACAGCTCTTCATGCAGTCAGACAAGACAACATGTTCTGTTCATAAGTTATAGATATGAAAATGCTTTGTTTTATTATTTTTGTTCCATTTGCTATGCTGATGAAATAATAAAAATATGTATCCAGATCAACATGGAAGTGGAGCTTTTTCAATATGGACCCTGCAACATTTCACATTATCAATGAGCATGTACTTGCCTAAAGGATTTGAAATGTCACGAAAGAGGAAGTGAAATTTGGCCGTTTATAAGAGTTAGAAGGGGAAAAAAGTTGATGTGTGAAGTCAGTTTGGTGTGTTTCCGTTGTGCTCGTGAGTCACCGGCTGTGAATAAGTGATGATAAGATCTCTGGTTTCGGGGTAGTGATTGGCAGGTAGCTTAAGTCCAACTTTCCAGGCCTACCTCAAGACCTCTCTCTGTGTATTTCTTAGTCCATCATTAGAATACTGTAGTAGGAGTCTCTGGTGTATTCAACCCAAAGTGCTTTTTGGACATTTAGGGACGTGTAAGCAAATCATGCCCAAGCCGTAGTTCTCTTGTGAATTTGTAAGGGGTTCTGTTTTGGAACTCCGTTTCTTCATCCTTTGTCAAACTTGAAGTTTTAAGCAAAGTGAGTCCTAAAGTTGGTGTTGGTTTGAGAACATAGGAGACTGCTGGCAGATTGATATATTGAACCCCACCACTTAGGCGATTACCCTCAAATGGCCACAGTTGAAAGACATCGACTATGAAACTGACTGACACTTGTGTACATAGCGAATAGATAATCTGATTGATGTGGGTCATTCAAACAAGGCTTTGTCCTCAAGAACAAACAACTCAGTGTGTTTGAGTATGTACGTTGACCTGTATAACTATATAGATCCACAGAATTAAAAAATACATAAGGCAAGGGGGGAAAAAGTCAGTCACATTTGCTCATTCTCATAGTTGCTCAAAGTAAGTTACTGTATTGGTAAATCTGTTGGCAAGTGTACTGTAATGCATTTCAGTTCACACCAATGAGAACTTGCTTGGCGACTGGGCTGGAGAGTGATGTCATCCTTCATGCTTGTGTGACCTGTATAGGGAATAGGGTGTCAGCCACACAAAAGGCCCCAACCAGCCTGGCTGGCAGCTCGCCCTGATCTAGTATCAGTTATTCTCATTCTTATTGTGTTGCTTTTTATTATTACTTTTTTATTTTAGCCTACTTGGTAAATATTTTCTTCTTCTTGAACTGCACAGTTCGTTAAGGGCTTGTAAGCATTACATGGTAAAGTCTACACTTTTATTCGGCTCATGTGGAAAATAAAGTTTGATTTGATATGAGTTTACCTGCTCCTTAACCATTAGAGTGGGGGACTGCAAAACGGATCTTAGATCAGTGTCTATGGGCAAGTTAATCTTCTGACAGATGGAGAGGCAGGGTGAATTATTGGTGTGACATCAGCGACTGAAATCAGAAAATGCTAGAAGAAGACAGGGAAGTTCTCAATTGCATATTCCTCATGTCGGCTCTCCTCGTCTCCATCTTAAAACCCATTGGACGAGAAAGCCAGAGGTCCCCCCTCTGACGACCTCCTCCAATGGGTTTTGAGAAGGAGGTGAGGAGTATGAAATTGCGATGCTCCCATGCACGTCAGTGTGATTGTTGTTTGGGGTGTGGCCCGGCCGTCCCCGAGTGCTAAGACAGCCAGCCAAGTGTGACGCTTCACTTTTGCTTTTAGATGAGGTTCAGTGTGACCTTTCTGATAAAGAAAAAAACAAGGAGCGGTTTAGGGTATTAGATATATATGTAGTATTCTCCTCTACAGTTTGTGGCAGTTTGTATTAACCACTCAAATTAATCAGGCAGCAAGTGCCCACCCCTGAGTCTGAAGGAATGTCAGTCCTGCTCTTGTCTCTCACTCCCTTCCCTGATTAAATGGAGGCATGGCTGCAGTGTTTGCTGTGTTGTTTGTTCTGCGTCTGTTGGTTTGGAGTTTGACCTGGGTGTCGCTGTGTTGAAAGGATTGAGTGACTCAGGCTGTCTGGACCAAGGACGTGTAGTTCAAGTCCACACCAGGGAGATCAATTGCAGCCGCCTGCTGTCTCATCCAAATCAACCTGCTTTCACCGCTGATGCCTTTGCAACTGTCTGTAAGCTTAACTACATTGTAGAAAGACAAAAGTAAAACTTCCCCCTGCTGTCCCTCTCTCGCTAGCTGTATGGCAAATGTTTGCATAAGCAGCGTCTCCATTTGCCTGGTATGCACACTAGAGATCCCAGCATACACGATGAAGGGAGTTGAACTCTGGCTGCGTCACAGTCGACTGTTGTGGCTTACTCTCCTTGTATCCTCTCCTTCTCTACCATCTTTCATCTTCAATTATCTGACAAAATATGAGATGCGAAAGCACCGTGTTGGTATTTGCTTTTACCAGTCCACTTCTCTCCAAATCAGCTCAGACGAAAGAGAGGACCCAAGGACAGGAAGCCATTTTAGACTGTTGAGGCTCAGCCCTATAGTGTTTGATTAGAGAGGCTCAGAAGCACACGTGTCAGAGGCTTTTCTACAGCTGTCACTGCACTCTGTGCCGGATGTACAATAGACAATAGCTAACATCCTCTGCTGTCTGTCTCACCTGTGGCTACATGTTAAAGAGTTTGTGTTCTGCAGTGTTCAGTAAGGCTTCTGAACTTTATCATGAAGGTATGTCTGAAAGACCTCTTTTTAAAGTTAGTAGACACATGTAAGTCTGCGAAACACACACATTGAAGTTGTATTCCCTGCTTTTCTGGTTATAACATTTTTACATTAAGATTAGGGGAACTACTATTGAATTGCTCACTTTCCTCTCATTTCTTAAAGAAGGGTTTAGAATTGAAACTTATTAGAGGCACATATAGTTAGTATGATTGAATGAAAGGCAAAGAGAACCTGCTTGGGTTTTGCTGGGTGGATTTAGCCCTCAGCCGGACCATTGTCTGCTGCAGGGTGGGGGTGGACCGATCTATTGTGTTCGTTTTGGAGGCGTGAACTAAAACAAAAATGTTTAATGGACCTTGTTGCCAGTTCCCTGTAATGTAGTTTACTCAGGCGTCCCTCCCTGCTTTTAATCTTATTACTGCTGTGTTGAACCACACACACAAACAACAATTCTTTCTTGAACAAAACATCACTATTTATAGACACCACAACCAAATGCAATGCTACTTTGGTTATTTATGGACTGTACATTTACAATCACACAATATTGGTAAAGGGGATGTTTGTTGTGTTCACTGGGGTGACTAATAAAAGTGTTAATGATGTTCATCACATGACAGCTTCATTCAAGCCTACCTATGAAACAGCTATACACACACACACACACACACACACACACACACACACACACATTAACCCAACTCCAACACTACCATTAACATAGCAGCAGTTGTTACAAGACACACCTTATTTTTATTTGTGTATTTATATATTTATTTTTTACCCCTTTTTCTCCCCAATTTCATGGTATCCAACTGGAGTTGGTCTTGTCTCATCGCTGCAACTCCCGTACGGACTCAGGAGAGGCAAAGGTCGAGAGCCGCGCGTCCTCCGAAACACAACCCAACCAAGCCGCACTGCCACTTAACCTGGAAGCCAGCCTCACCAATGTGTCGGAGGAAACACAGTCCACCTGGCGACCGTGTCAGTGTGCACTGCGCCCGGCCCACCACAGGAGTCACTAGTGCGCGATGGGACAAGGACATCCCTGCCGGCCAAACCCTCCCCTAACCCGGACGACGCTGGGCCAATTGTGCGCCGCACCATGAGTCTCCCGGTCGCAGCCAGCTGCAACAGAGCCTGGACTCGAACCCAGAATCTCTAGTGGCACAGCTAGCACTGAAATGCAGTGCCTTAGACCACTGCGCCTCTCGGGAGGCCACAAGACACACCGCTACGGAATTCTGGTTAATACAAAATATTTTATTTTCTGAATCTCTAACCCCCCTTCAAGGTTGTATTTGTATACCTCTAGTTTGTGTCTTTGTATAGAATAAGGAACTGGCATGCTGAACTCAGTGAAAGGATAACTGTTTTCAGTGTTGGGTCCTTCAATCTGGTCTTTTATTAGATCCCCATTAGCTGTTCCAAAAGCAGCAGCTACTCTTCCTGGGGTCCAGACAACATGACATAATACAGAACATTAATAGACCAGAACAGCTCAAGGACCGAACTACATAAAGTTAAACGTCACACATAGCTTACATATCAGTACATACACTCACACTATCTAGGTCAAATAGGGGAGAGGTGTTGTGCTATGAGGTGTTGCTTTATCAGTTGTTTTAAACAAGATATTCTGTTCACAAGCAATCTGAGATAGAAGGGAGTTCTATGCAATCATAGCTCTATATAATACTGTACGTTTTCTAGATTTTTTTCCTGGATTTGGGGACTGAAATGACCCCTGGTGGTGTGTGTGTGTGTGTGTGTGTGTAACAGTATAACTTTAAACCGTCCCCTCGCCCCGAAACGGGCGCTAACCAGGGACCCTCTGCACACATCAACAACGGTCGCCCACTAAGCGTCGTTACCCATCGCTCCACAAAGGCCGCGGCCCTTGCAGAGCAAGGGGCAACACTACTTGTAGGTTTCAGAGCAAGTGACGTAACTGATTGAAACGCTAGTAGCGCGTACCCGCTAACTAGCTAGCCATTTCACATCCGTTACACTCACCCCCCTTTCAACCTCCTCCTTTTCCGCAGCAACCAGTGATCCGGGTCAACAGCATCAATGTAACAGTATAACTTTAAACCGTCCCCTCGCCCCGACACGGGCGCGAACCAGGGACCCTCTGCACACATCAACAACGGTCGCCCACGAAGCATCGTTACCCATCGCTCCACAAAGGCCACGGCCCTTGCAGAGCAAGGGGCAACACTACTTGTAGGTTTCAGAGCAAGTGACGTAACTGATTGAAACGCTAGTAGCGCGTACCCGCTAACTAGCTAGCCATTTCACATCCGTTACATGTGTGAGCTGTGTGTAAGATGACTATGCAAACAATTTTGAATTTTCAACACGTTTCTTATAACAAGAAGCGAAGGAGTCAGTCTCTGCTCTACTTTTAGTCAAAAGAGACGGGCATGCATAGTATTGATATTTGCACTCTGATTACAGTGAAGAGCAAGACATGTCGTTCTGTTCTGGGCTAGCTGCAGTTTTTCTAGGTCCTTCTTTGCAGCACCTAACCATATGACTGGGCAATAATCAAGATCAGAAACTAAAACTAAAGCCTGCAGGACTTGCTTTGTCTTTACAACCATTGAATCAATATG
This sequence comes from Salvelinus namaycush, assembly GCF_016432855.1. NCBI lineage: Eukaryota > Metazoa > Chordata > Actinopteri > Salmoniformes > Salmonidae > Salvelinus > Salvelinus namaycush. Next base: position 23,159,620 of record NC_052330.1, on the reverse strand, counting down.
GTTTTGACCATGACAGTTTACAATCCAAGGTAACACCAAGTAATGTAGTCTCATTAACTTGCTCAATAGCGACATTATTCATTATCAGATTCAGCTGAGGTCTAGAACTTAGAGGAGGATTTGTACGGTACCAAATAAAATGCTCTTAGTTTTAGAGGTTCAGGCCTGGTTTATTACTGGCCACCCATTTTAAAACTGTCTGCAACTCTTTGTTTAGGGTGGCAGTGATTTTAATAGCTGTAGTTGCTGACGCGTATAGGGTTGAATACTCAGCATACAGACACACAGGCTTTGTTTTAATGCCAGTGGCAGGTCATTAGTAAAAATAGAAAAGAGTAGATGGTCACGAGAGCTGCCCTGCGGTATACCACAATTTACATGTTTAGCATTAGAGAAGCTCCCATTATTAAAGAAAACCCTCTGTGTTCTATTATACTGAACAAAAATATAAACGCAACATGTACAGTGTTAGTCCCATGTTTCATGAGGTGAAATAAAAGATTCCAAAAATGTTTCATATGCAAAAAAAGCTTATTTCTCTCAAATGTTGTGCAGAAATGTGTTTATTTGTTAGTGAGCATTTCTCATTTGCCAAAATAATCCATCCACCTGACAGGTGTGGCATATCAAGAAGCTGATTAAACAGCATGATCATTACACAGGTGCACCTTGTACTGGGGACAATAAAAGGCCACTAAAATGTAGTTGTCACACAACACAATGCCACAGATGTCTCAAGTTGAGGGAGCGTGCAGTTGACTTGCTGACTGCAGGAATGTCTCCAGAACTGTTGCTAGAGAATTGAATGTTAATGTCTCTATCATAAGCCACATCCAATGTTGTTTTAGAGACCACGCCAGCTCAGGACCTCCACATCCGGCTTCTTCACCTGCTGGATTGTCTGAGACCAGCCAGACCAGCTGGACAGCTGATGAAATTGTGGATTTGCACAACCAAAGAATTTCTGCACAAACTGTCAAAAACCGTCTCAGGGAAGCTCATCAGCGTGCGCGTCATCCTCACCATGGTCTTGACCTGACTGCAGTTCGGCATCGTAACCGACTTCAGTGGGCAAATGCTCACCTTCGATGGCCACTGGCACGTTGGAGATCCCGGCCCCATGTCTCAAGGATCTGTACACAATTCCTGGAAGCTGAAAATGTCCCAGTTCTTCCATGGCCTGCATACTCAAGACATGTCACCCATTGGGCATGTTTGATTGCTCTGGATTGACATGGACATCAGCGTGTTCCAGTTTCCGCCAATATCCAGCAACTTCGCACAGCCATTGATAAGGAGTGGGACAACATTCCACAGGCCACAATCAACAGAATGATCAACTCTCTGCGAAGGAGATGTGTCACACTGCATGATGCAAATGGTGGTCACACCAGATTCTGACTGGTTTTCTGATCCACGGCCCTACCTTATTTTTCAAGGTATCTGTGACCAACAGATGCATATCTGTATTCCCATTCATGTGAAATCCATAGATTAGGGCCTGATGAATTTAATTCAATTGACTGATTTCCTTAGATGAACTGTAACTCAGTAAAACCTTTGAAATTATTGCATGTTGCGATTATATTTTTGTTCAGTGTAGATGGCGCTGAATCCACGATATGGAAAAGGCTGAAAAGCCGTTTTCAACAATCGGTTTTGCTCAATAATATCAAAGGCTGCACTGAAATCTAACAGTATAGCTTCCACAATCTTCTTATTATAAATGTATTTAGACCAATCATCAATCATTTGTGACAGTGCATTACATGCTGAGTGCCCTTCGATATAAGCATGCTGAAAGTCTTTTATTAATTTGTTTACAGAGAAATAGCATTGTACTGTATCTGGTCAAACACTGTTTTTTCCCAAAACTGTGCTAAGAGTCGGCAGCAAGCTGATTGGTTGGCTGTTAGAACCATTAAAGGGTGCTTTACCATTCTTGGGTAGCGGAATGACTTTGGCTTCCCTCCAGGTCTGAGGACAAAATGTTTTCTCCAGACTCAGATAAAATATGACAAATAGGAGTGGCAATTTAGTCTGCTACCATCCTCAGTAGCGTTCCATCTAAGTTTGTCAAAACCAATACCAGTTGGTTTCTGATTATTGATGGACAACAATAATTATTCCACCTCGCCCACACTAACTTTACAGAATTCCAAATGACAATGCATTGCTTTAATTGTTAGGTATTTTATGCATGAAAATGATGGCTCACAGTTTGTTGTTGGCATTTCATGCCTAAGTTTGCCTACTTTGCTAATGAAATAGTCATTAAATAATTGGCAACATCAAAAGACTTTGTGATAAATGAGCCATCTGATTCAATGAAAGATGGAGATGAATTAGCCTTTCTGGCCATCATTTTATTTAAAGTATACTTTGTCATTTATCTTGGTTTCATAACACAATTTATTTTGTTCAGTTTAGTCACATAATGTCTCAATTTACAGTAAGTTTGCCAATCAGATGTGCAGCCAGACTTATTCACCACTCTGTTTGCCTTGTCCCACCATACAGCTTTTCAATTCCACATCAATACACAGGTCCTTAACAGTTAGTTTCTTAATAGGTTCATGCTTATTAATAACTGGAAGAAACAATTTAATAAATACATAAAGTGCAGCGTCTAGATGCTCCTCATTACACACATCAGACCAACACATATTTTTTGCATCTTCAACATAGGAATCAGTACAAAACGTATGTATGATCTCTTGTACACTATTTTAGGCCCAGCCTTTGGAACTAAGCCCTCTCACTCCTCCCAGTCATAGCGGAAGTAACTGTAAGCAATGTCCTCATGCTTTCTGGCAGCTTTCATTGCTAGGATAATAAGCTTCCAGTTACTGGATAATAAGTAGTCCTCGTTAAGGAAGATGTTGGTTCCTCTACAAGTTATTGGCGCTTTCCATAACAGCCATATTTTCCTTTACCCTTAAATCTGAGGAACTTGGTCACTATCGGCCTGGGTCTGTCACCTGGGCTGGTTACAGGTTTTCCAGACCTGTGGGCGTGGCTCCACCTCAATCTTCCTATGATCCATCTGCAGCTTTTCAGTGATCCTTTTTTTTACCTTCTCTTTAGACTCGGCTCAGTTCTCGAAGACTGGTATGCCATCCACAACGATGTTATTCCTAATGGATTGTCCCTCCTGATCAGGGGTATTCAACTCTTACCCTACAAGTTCCGGAGCCTGCTGGTTTTCTGTTCTACCTGATCATTAATCAGAGCCAGGTCTAAATCAGTCCCTGATTAGAGGGAGGGGAACAATGAAATAACACAGTGGAACTGGCTTTGAGGTCCAGAGTTGAGTTTGAGGGCTCTAGATAGTCTGTTTTCCCAGTCTTTGTTAATAATGATTCACAGACAGTGCTTATGTCAACTCCCGTGGACTTAGTTTGTTGTCATCTTGCTGCAAGTCTCTTTCAGGACATCCACCTCTCGTTGGGAGAACTGCAAACTGTTCTTAAAAGGTCCTGGACATCTCGACTCAGATTGTCCATTCTTTTGCTAGTTGAGTCCATCATCCATCTGATCCCTGGACAGATATTAGTGGTCCCAGCAACTGATGGTAACCGTGTCACGGGATCAAAATTCTAAAGGTAGCTAGTAACCAAACTTTTTAAATAGAACACTTTTTCAGAGATGTTGAAAACGTTCAAAACAACAAACCGTGCATTGAGAGGATAGTTAAGGATCATACCACCCCCACCTTACCTGACACCCTAGACCCTCTTCAACTTGCATACCGCCCCAATAGATCCACAGACGATGCAATATCCATCGCACTCCACACTGCCCTATCCCATCTGGTCAAGAGGAATACCTATGTCAGAATGCTGTTCATTGACTACAGCTCAGCCTTCAACACCATAGTACCCTCCAAGCTTATCATTAAGCTCGGGGGCTGGGGGCTGAACTCAGCCCTGAGAAACTGGGTCCTGGACTTCCTGACAGGCCGCCCCCAGGTGGTGAAGGTAGGAAACAACACCTCCACAAAGCTGATCCTCAACACAGGTGCCCCACAAGGGCGCGTGCTCAGCCCCCTCCTGTACTCCCTGTTCACCGATGGCTGCATGACCATGCACACCTCCAACTCAATCATCAAGTTTGCAGAAGACACCACAGTAGTAGGCCTGATTTACCAGTCGTGTAAAGTACTTAAGTAAAAATACTTTAGAGTACTACTTAAGTCTTTTTTTGGGGTATCTGTATTTTACTATTTATATTTTTGACAACTTTTGCTTTTACGTCACTACATTCCTAATGAAAATAATGTACTTTTACTCTATACATTTTCCCTGACACCCAAAAGTACTCATTATATTTCGAATGCTTAGCAGGACAGGAAAATGGTCTAATTCACGAAAATCTCTGGTCATCCCTACTGCATCTGATCTGGCGGACTCATTAAACAAAAATGCTTTGTTTGTAAATTATGTCTGAGTGTTGGAGTGTGCCACTGGCTATCCATAAATTTAAAAAACAAGAAAAGCGTGCTGTCTGGTTTGCTAATAAAAGGAATATATAAATAAATACTTTTGGACTTTTACTCAAGTAGGATTTTCACTTTTACTTGAGTCATTTTCTATTTAGGTATCTTTACTTTTACTCAAGTATGACAATTGGATACTTTTTCCACCATTGCTGATTACCAACAATGACGAGACAGAATACAGGGAGGAGGTAATGGCCCTGGCAGAGTGGTGCCGGGAAAATAACCTCTCTCTCAACGTCAACAAAATGAAGGAGCTGATTGTGGACTTCATGAGATAGCAGAGGGAGCACGCCCCCGTCCACATCGACGGGACCACAGTGGAGAAGGTGAAAAGCTTCACAATTTTTGGCGTACATATCACTGACAGTCTGAAATGGTCCACCCACACAGACAATGTGGTGTAAAAGGCCCAAAAGCGCCTTCTCAACCTCAGGAGGCTGAATAAATTTGGCTTGGCCCCTAAGACCCTCACAAACTTTTACATGCACCATTGAGAGCATCCTTGTCGGACTGTATCACCGCCTGGTACGGCAACCCCACCACCCGCAACCACAGGGCTCTCCAGAGGGTGGTATGGTCTGCCCATCGCATCGCCAGGGGCACACCGCCTGCCCTCCAGGACACCTACAGCACCCGATGCCACAGGAAGGCAAAAAATATCATCAAGGACATCAACCACCCGAGTCACGGGCTGTTTACCCCGTTATCATCCAAAAGGCAAGGTCAGTACAGGTGCATCAAAGCTGGGACCGAAAGACTGAAAAACAGCTTCAATCTCAAGGTCATCAGACTGAAATAGCCATCCCAGTACCCTGCCCTGGACATAGTCACTGTCACAAGCTGGCTACCACCCGGTTACTCAATCCTGCACATTAGAGGCTGTTGCCCTATGTGCATAGACATGGAAACACTGGTCACTTTAATAATGTTTACATACTGTTTTACTCATTTCATATGTGTATATACTGTATTGTACTGTATACTAGTCAATGCCACTCTGACATTGCTTGTCCTAATATTTATATATTTCTTAATGCCATTCTTTTACTTTGAGATGTGTGTATTGTTGTGAATTGTTAAATACGACTGCATTGTTGGAACTAGGAACACAAGCATTTCGCTACACCCACAATAACATCTGCTAAATATGTGAGTGTGACCAATAAAATTGTATTTTATTTTAGTAATATGTCCCAAACTTCAATCTCAGACACAAGCAGCAATCTGATGCGTAAAACATCAAACTGAAAGTCCTTAGCATCAGTAGGAAGGAAGGCCTATTGTATGGTGACAAGCACATAAACCGACACACTGGGAGATTCTACCTTCAAATTGTATTTTATTTGTCACATGCGGCGAATACAACAGGTGTAGACTTTACCATGAAATGCTTACTTACAAGTCCTTAACTCTGTTTTCTTAAAACTGCATTGTTGGTTAAGAAAATATTTACTAAATGAACTAAAGTAAAAAAATAAATAAAAAGTAACACAATAAAATTAAAATAACGAGGCTATATACAGGGGGTACCGGTACCGAGCCAATGTGCGGGGGTACACGTTAGTCTAAGTAACTTGTACATGTAGGTAGGAGTAAAGTGACTATGCATTGATAATAAACAGCGAGTAGCAGCAGTGTAAAAACAAGGGAGGGGGGGCAATGCAAATAGTCCAGGTGGCCATTTGATTAGTTGTTCAGCGGGGTTATGGCTTGGGGGTAGAAGCTGTTAAGGAGTGTTTTGGACCAAGACTTGGCGCTCCGGTACCACTTGCCGTGAGGCAGCAGAGAAAACAGTCTGTGAATTGAGTGACTGGAGTCTTTGACAAGTTTTTGGGCCTTCCTCTGACACCTCCTAGTGTATAGGTCCTAGATGGCAGGAAGCTTGGCCCCAGTGATGTACTGGGCTGTACACACTACCCTCTGTAGCGCCTTACGGTCGGATGCGGAGCAGTTGCCATACCAGGCGGTGATGCAACCAGTCAGGATGCTCTCGATTTTTTATTTATTTATTTTATTTTTTATTTCACCTTTATTTAACCAGGTAGGCTAGTTGAGAACAAGTTCTCATTTACAACTGCGACCTGGCCAAGATAAAGCAAAGCAGTGCAACACAAACAACAACACAGAGTTACACATGGAATAAACAAACATACAGTCAATAATACAATAGAAAAGTATATATACAGTGTGCGCAAATGAGGTAGGATAAGGGAGGTAAGGCAATAAATAGGCCATAGTGGTGAAATAATTACAATATAGCAATTAAACACTGGAGTGATAGATGTGCAGAAGATGAGTGTGCAAGTAGAGATACTGGGGTGCAAAGGAGCAAAATAAATAAAATAAATAACAGCATGGGGATGCGGTAGTTGGGTGGGCTATTTACAGATGGGCTATGTACAGGTGCAGTGATCTGTGAGCTGCTGCTTAAAGTTAGTGAGGGAGATATGAGTCTCCAGATTCAGTGATTTTTGCAGTTCGTTCCAGTCATTGGTGTCAGAGAACTGTAAGGAAAGGCGGAGGAATTGGCTTTGGGGGTGACCAGTGAAATATACCTGCTGGAGTGCATGCTACAGGTGGGTGCTGCTATGGTGACCATTGAGCTGAGATAAGGCGGGGCTTTACCTAGCAAAGACTTATAGATGACCTGGAGCCAGTGGGTTTGGCGACAAATATGAAGCGAGGGCCAGCCAACGAGAGCATACAGGTCGCAGTAGTGGATAGTATATGGGGCTTTGGTGACCAAAACGGATGGCACTGTGATAGACTGCATCCAATTTGTTGAGTAGAGTGTTGGAGGCTATTTTGTAAATGACATTGCCGAAGTCAAGGATTGGTAGGATAGTCAGTTTTACGAGGGTATGTTTGGAGCATGAGTGAAGGATGCTTTGTTGCGAAATAGGAAGCTGATTCTAGATTTAATTTTGGATTGGAGATGCTTAATGTGAGTCTGGAAGGAGAGTTTACAGTCTAACCAGACACCTAGGTATTTACAGAGTAGTGATGCTGGACGGGCGGGCAGGTGTGGGCAGCGATCGGTTGAAGAGCATGCATTTAGTTTTACTTGCATTTAAGAGCAGTTGGAGGCCACGGAAGGAGAGTTGTATGGCATTGAAGCTCGTCTGGAGGGTTGTTAACACAGTGTCCAAAGAAGGGCCAGAGGTATACAGAATGGTGTCGTCTGCGTAGAGGTGGATCAGAAAATCACCAGCAACAAGAGTGACATCATTGATGTATACAGAGAAGAGAGTCGGCCTGGGAATTGAACCCTGTGGCACCCCCATGGAGACTGCCAGAGGTCCGGACAACAGGCCCTCCGATTTGACACACTGAACTCTGTTTGAGAAGTAGTTGGTGAACCAGGCGAGGCAGTCATTTGAGAAACCAAGGCTGTTGAGTCTGCCGATGAGAATGTGGTGATTGACAGAGTCGAAAGCCTTGGCCAGGTCGATGAAAACGGCTGCACAGTATTGTCTCTTATTGATGGCGGTTATGATATCGTTTAGGACCTTTAGGTGGAGCATACAGGTCGGTGATCTGGCTGAGGTGCACCCATGACCAGCTCTGAAACCAGATTGCATAGTGGAGAAGGTATGGTGGGATTCGAAATGGTCGGTGATCTGTTTGTTAACTTGGCTTTCGAAGACCTTAGGAAGGCAAGGTAGGATAGATATAGGTCTGTAGCAGTTTGGGTCTAGAATGTCTCCCCCTTTGAAGAGGGGGATGACCGCGGCAGCTTTCCAATTGATGGCGCAGCTGTAGAACTTTCAGGTATTCTGATCAATGAGTAGTAATTATCTGCCCCTTCTACTCACCTGCCATCCTGTTCAGGTGTGACATCACCCAGGATGCAGCTCAATACTCAAAATAGCTCCCCTATCTCCTTTCATTTATCCTTACACTTGAGCATGGAATCTTACAATATAGTCAAGAGGGAGATGAAAGATTTCACATATACCCAGTGTGCCTTCATATGAATGCTGATGGGAGAGGAAACCACTTTAGTCTAATGAGACACACACACACACACACACTGTCTGGTCAGCTGTGGATGCTTTACACTGCTCTATAAAACAGCCATGCTGTGCTTCAACAGTGTCACTCAGCCTTGAGGCTGCAACCAGCCTCTTTAGAAAATGTCACAGAGAGCTTTTCCCTCTGCTTTTTTCCACATGCTAACACTTCTATAGGGCCTTGAGGGCGTTGTGCATCTGGTGGCAGTGTTTTGTGGGAGGGATGCGTTTTGATACCATCTTAAACAGGATGTGATGCGAGCTGCTAGAGTGGAATCGAGCCCTGTTCATTTTTTTATGCATCCTTCCTTTCTAAATTACTTGGAGTCACTGATCACGATTGGTTAGGTGAAAGCAAGGCTTATCCAATCATGCTGATTGCTTAGTGATTACTTCCAGGGAAGGGAGGAAGAATGGATGTGTTTTTGAAAAGTGCTGTAACAGGTCCCAAATATAAAAGGAATTATGTGTTTTAAATTCCTCTATGCAGATTCCAATCTTGAGTCTCCTCCTTCCTGATGTCTGCAGTTGTTCCCTCCACCTGTAGGATACAGTTTAAAGCATTGGCCCAATCCAATGCTAACGAGAGAATGAGTGAAAAAGGCTGCTGTGAGGTCCAGAAACAGATGGTTATACTCAGGCAGAGGAGGCTGGTGGGGGGAGCTATTGGAGGACGGACTCATTGTAATGGCTGGAATGGAATAAATGGAACAGTATCAAACATAGAAACCACACGTTTGACTCCATTCTATTCCAGCCAGTCCTCCTATAACTCCTCCCACCGGCCTAGTGGGATAATAACCCTTCTACTACAGCACACAGACATTCTCTAATCCACTTGAGTACATCCGAAAATAAAACAATCAAAGACACATTACTTGATTCTGATCCAAGATATCAATCCTGTTGTTTGTTTGTTCATTGGCAAAGCGACTGCAATTATCTGGATTGAGTTTAAGAGGAATTCTGCAAGGTCAGCAAGACCATGTGGAACGGCGTAATCAGCTGACTCATATCCTCCACACACACACACACACACACACACACACACACACACACACACACACACACACACACACACACACACACACACACACACACACACACACACACACACACACACACACACACACCTGCCGCAGACAGACCCTCACATTAACACTGCATCCTTAAATAGCCTGCCACTTCACTCTCTCTCAACAAGACACGTTATCCTTAAATAACCTGCCTCCCAAGAGCTCAAACACCTGCTATGTACACCTGCTGGACACACACACACACACACACACACACACACACACACACACACACACACACACACACACACACACACACACACACACACACACACACACACACACCTTCCAAGGACTCCAAGAGTGTTAAAAGCTGTCATCAAGGCAAAGTGTGGCTACTTTGAAGAATCTCAAATATAAAATATATTTTGGTTTGTTTAACACTTTTTTGGTTACTACATGATTCCATATGTGTTATTTCATAGTGTTGATGTCTTCACTATTATTCTACAATTTAGAAAATAGTAAAAATAAAGAAAAACCTTGGAATGAGTAGGTGTGTCCAAACTGTTGACTGGTACTGTAAGTATAACCCTCCATATAACATCAACTGAACTACTAACATAAATGTGGGGTGGCAGGTAGCCTAGTGGTTAGAGCATTGGACTACTAACCGAAAGGTTGCTAGATCGAATCCCTGAGCTGACAAGGTAAAAATCTGTTGTTCTGCCCCTGAACAAGGCAGTTAACCCACTGTTCCTAGGCCGTCATTGAAAGTAATAATTTGTTCTTAACTGACTTGCCTAGTTAAATAAATAAATAAAATGTAAATAGATATAATCCTCTATATCATATCAACAGAACTACTGACACATATAACCCTCTATATCATATCAACAGAACTACTGACACATATAACCCTCTATATCATATCTACTGACACATATAATCCTCTATATCATATCTACTGACACATATAACCCTCTATATCATATCAACAGAACTACTGACACACATATAATCCTCTATATCATATTTACTGACACATATAACCCTCTATATCATATCAACTGAACTACTGACACACATATAATCCTCTATATCATATCTACTGACACATATAACCCTCTATATCATATCAACTGAACTACTGACAAATATAACCCTCTATCATATCAACAGAACTACTGACACATATAACCCTCTATATCATATCAACTGAACTACTGACACATATAACCCTCTATATCATATCAACTGAACTACTGACAAATATAACCCTCTATCATATCAACAGAACTACTGACACACATATAACCAGTGCTTGACCCAGGCAGGAACTCACCAGAACTGAGTACCAGCACCTCAAATGGTTCTACTGCTTAAGTGTCTGCACCTCTTACAGAATATTAGCTCAAAAGTGTTGTGGAGTTCCTGCACCTAAATATAGAGAGTACCGGCACTCAAAATGATTATCCCCACCTATTTCAGTCAGTTAAGCACTGCCTAGCATATAACCCTCATATCATGTAAAGTGTGAAGGAACACACACCTTCACCTTTTTTACCTTAGACAATGCCGAAAGCATCCAAAGCTTTACTAGACTAGTGAGCCCTCAGAAACAGGAGGTTAGATCACTGCACTGTTAAATATCTTTGCTTTGTTGGCACTTGTGTCAGTGGTGACCACATGACACCATCTATATGGCAGGAGAGAGGGAGGGGGTGTTGAGCATTAGACACTATAAATTGAAAGTGTTCTCCCATAGTCTGCCAAATTAAGTCCCATTCATCATTGAGCTCAGACTTAGCAGCCGATAACTTAACCACAACCAGGAAATGTCTTGATGCTGCATGTGGAGCATGATCCACAGCCAAAATACTTCACCTCTCTCTCCAGAGCCATGACATAATTACTGTGTGTGTGTGCGGGCCTGCGTGTGTGCGGAGAGGGAGAGAGAGTATGAAAGAAAGAATGTTTCAGTGAGAGTGGGAATGAGGGGAACGTGTGCTTATGGAACGTATGACTGGTAGTTCAAACATTTAGTAGTAGTGAGTGTATGCTTTGTGTATGTGCATGTATGTGTCTGTATATCTGTGTATATAAATGTGTGTGTTTCCAAAAACAAACTCTGTACTGGCTGTTCTATGCTCTTGTTCTAGCACTGAAATAAATCTGCATCAATGGCTGGCTGCATAGTGATAGCAGAGAGTAATGCATTCCGCACTATCACGATAATTAGGCACCCAGTCAGATCTCAAATCAGCACACCAAATATGGTTCCTAGACAGTCTCTCTCTGTGACAGCGACTTGTAGATAAATAAAGTCAACTGGTTGTTTTTGCTTTATATAAACTATCCAGCCACAAAGTGAAACCACAAGAACCTTTTCAGTGACTCCAGCCTTTTATTCGGCTTACTATAGACATGGTGTACTACTACTTCACTAAATGAGGATGTGGTTAGGGTTACATAGAGTCAAGTTCATTCATAAGTCATACTGCTTGTTCTCTAAGGTATGCTAGAGGTAAGCGTTGTTGAGATTAGCTAATCTTTCCATAATAACGACCAGTCAACCCCCAGTTGTTTAGAAGTTTAAGTGATTTGTAGATCAGATCATCTGACCAGCACCTTGACTCAGGCTGGCCCTTGTAAACCAGCAGATTTAGACGTTTCACTCTGAATAGGGTTTCCAAGTCTCCTGGAAATGACCTTTACCCCTTTACCTCCCAGGGAGCAGTGGAGCTATTCTGGGAGATTTTTTCTAACGCCAGACTGAAATGAATAATGTCAAATGTACACAGTGTTAAAGCCTGAAGGACTTTGATGACATACCAGAAGGAGTTTGATGACATACCAGAAGGAGTTTGATCCCAGTTGGCAACCCAACCTAACCCTAGCATAGCCACAGGTGATGCCTCAGCCTTAGAGCCAGTCTCTGACCTTGTGGAGGCCAAACATATACCCTTACAGACATAGTGGCACACCATGGCCCGGTTGGCTGGGTCTCATCCAAAACCTGCAGCACACGGCTCACTTTCTGCCTGTTCATAGAGCGAAAAACAACACACAAGGAGAGATGAAGGACAGCATGGCTCATTGCAGTGATTAGACCCTACTGGACCTGTGACTGAATGGGTATCGAAACCAGGTAGTCAATTTTTATTTGACCTTTATTTAACTAGGCAAGTCAGTTAAGAACAAATTCTTAACTGATTATTACCAGATTATTACCTTGCCAGCTCGGGGATTCAATCTTGCAACCTTTCGGGTTACAAGTCCAACGCTCTAACCACAGTGAGGTGTATAGTGATTGTCAACACAGTCATTTATGGTGATAAATAGATACCATTTTAATTTCCTCACTTGTATTTGAAAACTTTAGGAACTTTGTGAAAAGCACTGCCCTCCTGTGGCAGGAAGCAGACATTGCTCTACCGAAGGGGAACAGTCCCTGAGTTGAAGCTATCAGTGAATTTCAATGTCTCTCTCTCCCTCTCTGTCTTTCTGTCTCTCTCTCACGCAAGCACCTGCGCGCGCGTGCACACACACACACACACACACACACACACACACACACACACACACACACACACACACACACACACACACACACACACACAGTGAGGGCAAGAGGGAGGAAGTGTGTCTAAAGTGTAGTAGTTAGCAGTAGTCAGCTAAAGTAAACACAATTGTATTGACCCAATGTGACTAAGATTCAGACATTACAGAAATGAGTGAGCACTTACAAATATTTCACAAAAAGTAAAAGGTAGGCCTTCATTTTTTTCTAAAATGTAGATGGAACTGACCAACAAAATGTATTACTTCATTGATTACTTGAATTTTAAATCAGAAATCTATTACATGTCCAATGCATGCTGCCTCCCATCCTGAGTGAATTGGACCAATATGCTTGAAATGGCTTTAGATTACCTGTAATTAAAGAATGGCTGACTGGCCCGCATCCAAGATGACATCCTGCAACTAGTGAGGTCTGGCTGCCTGACAAGCTACCTGCTCAACCCCATTCCCTCCTCTCTTCTCCAGACCTCCAGACCTGGAGACCTTTTCCCACTCCTCACTTTCCTAATCAACTCATCCCTGACCACTGGCTGGGTCGCCTCCGACTTCAAAATGGCCCGAGTTGCTCCCCTCCTCAAGAAACCAACACTCGACTTATCTGACGTCAAAAACTATAGACCTGTATCCCTTCTTTCTTTTCTTTCCAAAACACTTGAGTGTACTGTCTCTGATCAACTTTCCCGTTATGTCTCTCAGAACGATCTTCTTGACCCTAACTAGTCAGGCTTCAAGATGGGTCACTCAACCGAGACTGCTCGTCTGTGTCGCAGAGGCTCTCCACACTGCCAAAACTGACTCTCTCTCCTTTGTTCTCCTCCTCTTTAATCTATCCACTGCTTTTGACACTTATCAAAGGCACTTATCAAAGCCTTTGACAATTATCAGATCCTCCTTTCCACCCTCTCAGGGCTGGACATCTCAGGCTCTGCACACTCTTGGTTGCATCCTACCTGGCAGGCCGCTCCTACCAGGGGATGTGGAGATGATCAGACTCTGCACCACGTACTCTCAGTACTGGTGTCCGTCAGGACTCAGTTCTAGGCTCTCTCCTCTTCTCTCTACACACCAAGTCACTCGGCTCTACATGGTCTCTCCTATCATTGCTATGCGGATGATACTACTTTTCTCCTTCCCCCCCTTCTGACACCCAGGTGGCGACACGTATCTCTGCGTGCCTGACAGATATATCAACTTGGATGTCGGCCAACCACCTCAAGCTCAACCTCGACAAGACGGAGCTGCTCTTTCCCCTGGGGAGTGCCTGCCCATTCAAAGACCTCTCCATCACGGTTGACACCTCCACAGTGTCGCCCTCCCTGAGTGCAAAGAACCTTGGCGTAACCCTGGACTACACCCTGTCATTCTCTGCAAACATCAAAGCAGTGACTCGCTCCTGCAGGTTCATGCTGTACAACATCCATAGAGTACGACCCTGCCTCACACAGGAAGCGGCGCAGGTCCTAATCCAGGCACTTGTCCTCTCCTGTCTGGACTACTGCAACTCGCTGTTGGCTGGGCTCCCCGCCTGTGCCATCAAACCCCTGCAACTTATCTAGAATGATGCAGCCCGCCTGGTTTTCAACCTTCCCAAGTTCTCTCATGTCACCCCGCTCCTCTGCACACTCCACTGGCTTCCAGTCGAAGTTCGCATCCACTACAAAACCATGGTGCTTATTACCTACAGAGCAGCAAGAGGAACTGCCCCTCCCTACCTTCCGGCTATGCTCAAACCCTACATCCCAACCACAGCACTCCATTCTGCCACATCAGGTCTCATGGCCCTCCCGTTTAGCCCAGTCCAAGCAATTCCTTGTCCTGGCACCCCAATGGTGGAATCAGCTTCCCCCTGAAGCTAGGACAGCAGTCCCTGCCAATTTTGTGAAAACATCTGAAACCATACCTCTTCAAACAGTATTTTAAATAATCCATCCTCCTCCTCGCCTCGACCCCCCCCCAGCTACTTTATTGAGGCAAAATGTACTTTCTATGCCTGTGATATGTTGTTGTCCCACCTAGCTATTTTAAGATGAATACACTAACTCTAAGTCGCTCTGGATCAGAGCATCCGCTAAATGACTAAAATGTAAATGTAATCCCAACGATATCGAAATAGTATATTAGAGAAGCAGGCAAACTGTTTCATTACGTCGTACTTTATAATGACTGGCACCAGAGACGTTGAACAGTTCTTCACGCTTTTCTGTAAATTTAGAAAAATTTGAACTCAAGAATGTCCCATAGTGTAAATTGGCTTAGGCTACAAAGCGAGTGTTTTTCCTCCAGAATTTGAAACCGCCTTTTTATTTTACATAACAGTCAGTAGCAAGCCTCTCATCAAGACCTCATCACTCTGAATGGTTTCAAAGGGAGATTGTGGTCACTGAATAATGTTCATAAAACACAAAATTGTATTTCAGTATTATTCCCACACAGTATTTCTTATTTATAATAATACATATGAAAAAAAAAAAATAGTGTGGTCGTATAGGGACTGTATTATATATATATTTTAATATAGAGATGTTTATTGTCCTTCCCTGTAAAAAAAAATGGGTCAGTCGACTCCCTGCCGCGAGATGTTTTTGTACTCTCTGCTACAGAACAGATTCGTGTCGCGCGGGCCTTTAATCGATAGCTTTGCAACAATCTTTCCAAAAGATGGTAGCTCACGGAATTAAAACAATTAAACGAAGAACAAGAACAATTGCCTCTATTCAAACTCGGATATACTAACATTCAAGTAACTTCCTCATAGTTTGAAAGGTGTAGCCTATTTCTTTTTTTCACTATTGCTCTCGAAGGTTTACAAGAGCAAGCTCGCGCCAGTCTGATGAATTCGCCAAACCAGGACGAAGATGATGTGCCCGTTAAAGACCCGGTAAAATACGGAGAGTTGGTCATATTGGGGTGAGTAACGGTAGGCTATACGGATAAATTGTAGTTCATATCACTGGATCGAAACTGAGCTAATAGTCGTAGTAGGGCACTTAGGCTACCAGTCTACTATGTTAGCCTACTACGAAAAAATGGAAAGGATGACGTGTGAGGCAGTTGAGTTCGGTTGGTTTTGTTCTACACAGAAAAACGTTATCATTTACTGTGCTGTACAGAAAATGTTAACTTATTGTTATTTTGTAACATATTTACCCCACACATTGTGGGAGAATTATTGTGAAGTTTCAGGAGAACGAGCGCTAAGGACACGTTACAGTAACTTTGTAACACTTTAGGACAGATTTGATACACTGGTGGGTACATCAACAACATATTGTTACTTTGTAACTAATAGACACTTTCGCCCAAAGGCGCTGAGCACAATAGCCTGGGGACGAGGTTACTTTGTAACAGCGCCTGAAGATAATTGTTATAATAAGTTATAATAAGTAGCCTACTAACGTTACATTGTATCATCATAAGCCCATACTGAAATGAGTAAGGAGGATGTAGCCTTTTTTCTTCAATAGACGTCTGAGTGGGTGTAAAATCAGTACTCGATTGCTTAGGCTGAAAATCTCTGATGTCATACTATTCTGGATCTGTGAAGATCGCAGAATGTGGGACACTGGATGAAACCAAACCAACCGATAAAACTCAGCCTAACATATGCCACCACTATTGATGTGTGTGTATATATATAGCACACTTTCGTGCTTCACATAGGGGAATTCAATCAACAGACACACATTGGCCTATTGGAACATTCACAAATGGCTCCTGCGTGTAGGCTGAAAACATATTATCCCAACACATACCAGACAGGATGTGCATAAGAGAGAGACAGACATTCAGCGTTTCCACCTCTGCCCAGTCTATAGTCCAGAGGATCAGTGGGTTAACTACTCTCTCATGCGCTCTCTTATACCCACACTTCCGTCCTGCTTCCTGTATACACGCCTGTGATGTGGTGACCCCATAATGCCCCTCTCTTCCCCTCTGCAGCCCTCCTGGACTAGACCAATGCCCAATCCAAAATCAACCCCTAGCCCTGACCCTGGCACAGATCTGAAAGGATTGGATAGGTATGAACATTATGGTTAATACAGCTCACTCTCTGTGGGGTGGCAGAAAGCGGATGTTTCCGTTTCTCAGGGATACATTATTTTCAACCTAACTTCCGTTTCCCTTGAAAAATGAGTGTGGGGACTCCGTTCAGGCGTCTTTTTACACCTGCTACGTTAGATGAATATATCTAGCCTACCACTTGTCTTCTGATAGGCCAGGGTGGAACTTCTGGCATATTGCATGTACCTCTCCAATGCTCTCAGACCTACACAGATAACACAACATAAGGGTAGGGGCTAGGGGTTGATACAGTCTTGTGTTAACTAATGCTCCCGGCTGTAACCACATTATGCTTTCCCCCTCCAGAGACCGGGGTTCAATCCTTGCATCCTCCCTTCTCACACTGGACTCTCTTTCCCTCTCGTTTCAGTACTGTCTCAAAAAAAGTGCAAAAAATATGTAAGGAGATGGCAGTTCCACTCATTTGAAAATAAAATAAACTGACTGACTACTAGCTCTAGTAATTGTAGATTGTCTAGTAATTGTAGATAGGTGTTAGTGTTATGGTCAAATCTCCACCTAGCTCCTGTGACAATGCTATACATACATATGCTGCTGACCATCATGGGCACTTGAATAATGATTAACTGGATGTAGCTAAAGGACAGACAGTGACAGAGAGAAAACAGCCATGGCTGACACAATGTACTCAGTCTTCTGCAGAAATATTATCGGAATACTCCTCTCTTTTGTAGTGAGAATTGGCCTGTAATTACTCTGTAATGATTTAGGGAGAGGGAAAGGGGATACCTAGTCAGTTGCAAAACTGAATGCATTTAACCCAACCCCTCTGAATCAGAGAGGTGTGAGGGGTTATTTTAATCGACATCCACGTCATCGCCGTCCAGGGAGCAGTTGTTGGGCTTTAACTACCTTGTTCAATGGCAGAACGGCAGATTTTGCCACCTTGCTTGCTCGGGGATTTGATCCAGCGACTGTTTGGTTACTGACCCAAGACTCTTACAATATTCATCACACACCCCAGACCCAATGATGTTCTATGAAATGCTGATTGTTCTTCTCTGTTTTCTATATTGGATAACTAGCTACAGTATAATCTTGAGAGAACCCTCTCCTCGTCGCTATCAGACATCATGTGTACATTTTCACTAGCCTAGGTGCGTCCGTTTCTCTCTCAAGCTGATAACAGAGAGACATCCATGCTTTTATTACAACCAAGCTTGACTACTGTAATGCTCTACTGTCTGGTCTACCCAAGAAAGCCATTGGTAAACTGCAAAACATACAGAATGCAACAGCACGGGTACTGACCAAAACCAGATGGAGATCACACATTACACTGGTTTTAAGATGTTAAGTAGTATCGTCTCGAGTCCGGTCTCAAGACCACATATTGAGTGTCTCGGTCTTGTCTCAGTGTCGACAAGATGGCTCCGGAGAACAAGGCTGGCGTTTTACGTATTCCTAACCAATTGTGTTTTTTGTTCGTTTCTTTGCGTTGTTTGTAACGTATTTTTTAAACTTATTTTGTACATAATGTAGCTGCTACCGTCTCTTATGACCGAAAATAACTTCTGGACATAAGAACTGCGATTATTCACCACGGACTGTCAGAATCCTCTTTTTCGCTCCTAGTAGCCGGGGACTTTAACGCAGGGAAACTTAAATCTGTCTTACCAAATTTCTATCAGCATGTTAAATGTGCAACCAGAGGGGAAAAAAACTCTGAACCACCTTTACTTCACACACTGAGATGCATACAAAGCTCTCCCTCGCCCTCCATTTGGCAAATCTGACCATAATTCTATCCTCCTGATTCCTGCTTACAAGCAAAAATTAAAGCAGGAAGCACCAGTGACTCGATCAATAAAAAAAGTGGTCAGATGAAGCAGATGCTAAGCTACAGGACTGTTTTGCTAGCACAGACTGGAATATGTTCCGGGATTCCTTCGATGGCATTGAGGAGTACACCACATCAGTCATTGGCTTCATCAATAAGTGTATCGACGACGTCGTCCCCACAGTGACGGTACGTACATACCCCAACCAGAAGCCATGGATTACAGGCAACATCCGCACTGAGCTAAAGGCTAGAGCTGCCGCTTTCAAGGAGCGGGGCTCTATCCCGGAAGCTTATAAGAAATTCCGCTATGCCCTCCGACGAACCATCAAACAGGCAAAGCGTCAATACAGGGCTAAGATCGAATCGTACTACACCGGCTCCGACGCTCGTTGATATGTGGCAGGGCTTGCAAACCATTACAGACTACAAAGGGAAGCACAGCCGAGAGCTGCCCAGTGACACAAGCCTACCAGACGAGCTAAAGTACTCCTATGCTCGCTTCGAGGCAAATAACACTGAAACAAGCATGAGAGCACCAGTTGTTCCGGACGACTGTGTGATCACGCTCTCCGCAGCCGATGTGAGTTAGACCTTTAACTTTTTAGGGATAGGGGGCAGCATTTTCACTTTGGATGAATAGCGTGCCCAAATTGAACTGCCTCCTACTCTGTCCCAGATGCTAATATATGCATATTATTATTACTATTGGATAGAAAACACTCTGAAGTTTCTAAAACTGTTTGAATTATGTCTGTGAGTAATAACAGAACTCATATGGCAGGCAAACTTCCAAACAGGAAGTGGAAATTCTGAGGCTGGTCGATATTCAACTCATCGCCTGTTCAAATCCCAGTAAGATATGGATCTGTTTGCACTTCCTACGCCTTCCACTAGATGTCAACAGTCTGTAGAACGTTGAATGAAGCTTATACTGTGATGTGGGGCCGGATGAGAGGGGAATGAGTCAGTGGTCTGGCAGATTGCCAGCCTTGCGTTCCATTACTTCTACAGACACGAAGAAATTCTCCGGTTGGAACGTTATTGGATATATATGATAACAACATCCTGAAGATTGATTCTCTACTTAGTTTGACCAGTTTATTCGACCTGTAATATAACTTCAAAAGGTTTTCGTCCGAGTTCGGCTGGACCTGCGCGAGCGTTTGGATATGTTTACTAAAAGTAGCTACTTGGACATAAATACCGGACATTATCGAACAAAACAACAATTTATTGTGGAACTAGGATTCCTGGGAGTGCATTCTGATGAAGATCAAAGGTAAGGGAATATTTATGATGTAATTTCGTATTTCTGTTGACTCCAACATGGCGGAGAAATGTTGTTATATCTGACCGTCTCAGATTATTGCATGGTGTGCTTTTTCCGTAAAGTTTTTTTGAAACATCAAATCACAGAAATACTCATAATAAACATTGATAAAAGATACAAGTGTTATTCACAGATTTAAAGATATACTTCTCCTTAATTTTTACATTTACATTTAAGTCATTTAGCAGACGCTCTTATCCAGAGCGACTTACAAATTGGTGCATTCACCTTGTGATATCCAGTGGAACAACCACTTTACAATATCCACTTTACACACTTTACACTTTACAATATCCACATATCCCTACCGGCCAAACCCTCCCTAACCCGGACGACGCTAAGCCAATTGTGCGTCGCCCCACGGACCTCCCGGTCGCGGCCGGCTGCGGCAGAGCCTGGGCGTGAACCCAGAGACTCTGGTGGCACAGCTAGCACTGCGATGCAGTGCTCTAGACCACTGTGTCAGATTTTAAAAAAACTTTACGGAAAAAGCAAACCATGCAATAATCTGAGTGTGGCGCTCAGAGACCAACACAATCCAAGAAGATATCCGCCGTGTTGGAGTCAACATAAGTCAGAAATAGCATTATAAATATTCACTTACCTTTGATGATCTTCGTCAGAATGCACTCCCAGGAATCCCAGTTCCACAATAAATGTTTGATTTGTTCCATAAAGTCCATAATTTATGTCCAAATTACTCCTTTTTGGTTCGCGTGTTCAGTACACAATCTGAACTCACGACACGCGGGCAGGTCCAAGCAAAAGTTCAGACGAAAGTCATATTACAGTCCGTAGAAACATGTCAAACGAAGTATAGAATCAATCTTTAGGATGTTTTTAACATAAATCTTCCATAATGTTCCAACCGAAGAATTCCTTTGTTTTCAGAAAAGCAATGGAACAGAGCTCGCTCTCACGTGAATGAGCGTCACGAGCTCAAAGCATTCTGCCAGACCTCTGACTCATTCCCATCTCATTCGGCCCCACTTCACAGTAGAAGCATCAAACAAGGTTCTATAGACTGTTGACATCTAGTGGAAGCCTTAGGAAGTGCAACATGACCCATATCCCACTGTATCTTCAATATGGAATGAGTTGAAAAATGACCAACCTCAGATTTCCCACTTCCTGGTTGGATTTTTTCTCAGGTTTTTGCCTGCCATATGAGTTCTGTTAAACTCACAGACATCATTCAAACAGTTTTAGAAACTTCAGAGTGTTTTCTATCCAAATCTACGAATAATATGCATATATTAGCAACTGGGACTGAGTAGCAGGCAGTTTACTCTGGGTACGCCTTTCATCCAAACGTGAAAATGCTGCCCCCTATCCATAACAAGTTAAACAGGTCAACATTCACACGGCCGCAGGGCCAGACGGATTACCAGGACGTGTACTGCGAGCATGCGCTGACCAACTGGCAAGTGTCTTCACTGACATTTTCAACCTCTCCCTGTCTAAGTCTGTAATACCAACATGTTTTAAGCAGACCACCATAGTCCCTGTGTCCAAGAACACTAATCAAATCAAATTTATTTATATAGCCCTTCTTACATCAGCTGATATATCAAAGTGGTGTACAGAAACCCAGCCTACAACACCAAACAGCAAGCAATGCAGGTATAGAAGCACGGTGGCTAGGAAAAACTCCATAGAAAGGCCAAAACCTAGGAAGAAACCTAGAGAGGAACCAGGCTATGAGGGGTGGCCAGTCCTCTTCTGGCTGTGCCGGGTGGAGATTATAACAGAACATGGCCAAGATGTTCAAATGTTCATAAATGACCAGCATGGTCAAATAATAATAATCACAGTAGTTGTCGAGGGTGCAACAAGTCAGCACCTCAGGAGTAAATGTCAGTTGGCTTTTCATAGCCGATCATTGAGAGCATCTCTACCGCTCCTGCTGTCTCTAGAGAATTGAAAACAGCAGGTCTTGGACAGGTAGCACATCCGGTGAACAGGTCAGGGTTCCATAGCCGCAGGCAGAACAGTTGAAACTGGAGCAGCAGCACGGCTAGGTGGACTGGGGACAGCAAGGAGTCATCATGCCAGGTAGTCCTGAGGCATGGTCCTAGGGCTCAGGTCCTCAGAGAAAGAGAAAGAGAGAGAATTAGAGAGAGCATACCTACATTCACACAGGACACCGGATAAGACAGGAGAAATACTCCAGATATAACAGACTGACCCTAGCTCCCCGACACACAAACTACTGCAGCATAAATACTGGAGTCTGAGACAGGAGGGGTCAGGAGACACTGTGGCCCCATCCGATGATACCCCCGGACAGGGCCAAACAGGCAGAATATAACCACACCCACTTTGCCAAAGCACAGCCCCCACACCACTAGAGGGCTATTTTCAACCACCAACTTACCATCCTGAGACAAGGCCGAGTATAGCCCACAAAGATCTCTGCCACGGCACAACCCAAGGGGGGGCGCCAACCCAGACAGGAAGGCCACATCAGTGACTCAACCCACTCAAGTGACGCACCCCTCCCAGGGACGGCATGGAAGAGCACCAGTAAGCCAGTGACTCAGCCCCTGTAATAGGGTTAGGTAACCTGTCTAAATGACGACCGACCCATAGCACTCATGTCAGTAGCCATGAAGTGCTTTGAAACGCTGGTCATAGCTCATATCAACACCATTATCCCAGAAACCCTAGACCCACTCCAATTTGCATACCGCCCCAACAGATCCACAGATGATGCAATCTCTATTGCACTCCACACTGCCCTTTCCCACCTGGACAAAAGGAACATCTATGTGACAATGCTGTTCATTGACTACAGCTCAGCGTTCAACACTTTAGTGCCCTCAAAGCTCATCAATAAGCTAAGGACCCTGGGACTAAACACCTCCCTCTGCAACTGGATCCTGAACTTCCTGACGGGCTGCCCCCAGGTGGTAAGGGTAGGTAACAACACATCCGCCACGCTGATCCTCAACACAGGGGCCCCTCAGGGGTGCGTGCTCAGTCCCTCCTGTACTCCCTGTTCACCCATGACTGCACGGGCAGGCACGACTCCAACACCATCATTAAGTTTGCCGATGACACAACAGTGGTAGGCCTGATCACCGACAACGACGAGACAGCCTATAGGGAGGAGGTCAAAGACCTGGCCGTGTGGTGCCAGGACAACAACCTCACCCTCAACGTGATCAAGACAAAGGAGATGATTGTGAAATACAGGAAAAAGAGGACAGAGCACGCCTCCATTTTCATCGACGGGGCTGTAGTGGAGCAGGTTCAAGTTCCTTGGTGTCATCACCAACAAACTAACATGGTCCAAGCACACCAAGACAGTCGTGAAGATGGCATGACAAAACCTATTCCCCCTCAGGAGACTGAAAAGATTTGGCATGGGTCCTCAGATCCTCAAAAGGTTCTACAGCTGCACCGTTGAAAGCATCCTGACTGGTTGCATCAATGCCTGGTATGGCAACTGCTCGGCCTCCGACCACAAGGCACTACAGAGGGTAGTGGGTACGGCCCAGAGCATCACTGGGGCCAAGCTTCCTGCCATCCAGGACCTCTATACCAGGGGGTGTCAGAGGAAGGCCCTAAAAATTATCAAGGACTCAAGCCACCCTAGTCATAGACTGTTCTCTCTGCTACCACGGCAAGCGGTACCGGAGTGCCAATGTCTAGGTCCAAAAGGCTTCTAAACAGCTTCTACCCCCAAGCCATAAGACTCCTGAACATCTACTCAAATGGCCACCCAGACTATTTGCATTGCCCCCTCCCCCCTCTTTTACACCGCTGCTACTCTGTTGTTATCATCTATGCATAGTCACTAATAACTCTACCTACATGTACATATTACCTCAACTAACTGGTGCCCCCGCACATTGACTCTGTTCCGGTACCCCCCTGTATATAGTCTCGCTATTGTTTTACTGCTGCTCTTTAATTACTTGTTGCTTTTATTTCTTATTCATATATTTTTTAACTGCATTGTTGGTTAGGGACTCGTAAGTAATCATTTCACTGTATGGTCTACACCTCGGCGCATGTGACTAATAAAATTAGATATGATTTGAATTAGAGGTCGACCGATTATGATTTTTCAATACCGATACCAATTATTGGAGGACCCAAAAAAGTCGATGCCGATTAATCAGACGATTGAAAAAAATAAAAAATAAAAATAAAAAATGTATTTGTAATAATGACAATTACAACAATACTGAATGAACACTTATTTTAACTTAATAAAATACATCAATAAAAACAACTTAGCCTCAAATAAATAATGAAACATGTTCAATTTGGTTTAAATAATGCAAAAACAAAGTGTTGGAGAAGAAAGTAAAAGTGCAATATGTGCCATGTAAAAAAGCTAACGTTTAAGTTCCTTGCTCAGAACATGAGAACATATGAAAGCTTGTGGTTCCTTTTAACATGAGTCTTCAATATTCCCAGGTAAGAAGTTTTAGGTTGTAGTTCTTATAGGAATTATAGGACTATTTCTCTCTATACCATTTGTATTTCATATACAGTATATCACAAAAGTGAGTACACCCCTCACATTTTTGTAAATATTTGAGTATATCTTTTCATGTGACAACACTGAAGAAATGATACTTTGCTACAATGTAAAGTAGTGAGTGTACAGCTTGTATAACAGTGTAAATTGCTGTCCCCTCAAAATAACTCAACACACAGCCATTAATGTCTAAACTACTGGCAACAAAAGTGAGTACACCCCTAAGTGAAAATGTCCAAATTGGGCCCAAAGTGTCAATATTTTGTGTGGCCACCATCATTTTCCAGCACTGCCTTAACCCTTTTGGGCATGGAGTTCACCAGAGCTTCACAGGTTGCCACTGGAGTCCTCTTCCACTCCTCCATGACGACATCACAGAGCTGGTGGATGTTAGAGACCTTGCACTCCTCCACCTTCCGTTTGAGGATGCCCCACAGATGCTCAATAGGGTTTAGGTCTGGAGACATGCTTGGCCAGTCCATCACCTTTACCCTCAGCTTCTTTAGCAAACGAGCCTGCTGCTGCCTACCATCGCTCAGTCAGACTGCTCTATCAAATATCAAATCATAGACTTAATTATAACACAATAACACACAGAAATACGAGCCTTTGGTTATTAATATGGTCGAATCCGGAAACTATCATTTCGAAAACAAAACGTTTATTCTTTCAGTGAAATACGGAACCGTTCCGTATTTTATCTCACGGGTGCCATCCATAAGTCTAAATATTCCTGTTACTTTGCACAACCTTCAATGTTATGTCATAATTATGTAAAATTCTGGCAAATTAGTTCGCAACGAGCCAGGCGGCCCAAACTGTTGCATATACACTGACTCTGCGTGCAATGAACGCAAAAGAAGTGACACAATTTCACCTGGTTAATATTGCCTGCTAACCTGGATTTCTTTTAGCTAAATATGCAGGTTTAAAAATATATACTTCTGTATATTGATTTTAAGAAAGGCATTGATGTTTATGGTTAGGTACAGTCGTGCAACGATTGTGCTTTTTTCTCAAATGCGCTTTTGTTAAATCATCCCCCGTTTGGCGAAGTTGGCTGTCTTTGTTAGGAAGAAATAGTCTACACAGTTCGCAACGAGCCAGGCGTCCCAAACTGCGGCATATAGCCTGACTCTGTTGCAAGAGAAGTGACACAATTA
Organism: Salvelinus namaycush; assembly: GCF_016432855.1. Lineage (NCBI taxonomy): Eukaryota > Metazoa > Chordata > Actinopteri > Salmoniformes > Salmonidae > Salvelinus > Salvelinus namaycush. Next base: position 23,133,651 of record NC_052330.1, on the reverse strand, counting down.
CCCTAGTTAAAAGAAATTCATGTTAGCAGGCAATATTAACTAAATATGCAGGTTTAAAAATATATACTTGTGTATTGATTTTAACCTGTTTGGCGTGCAAGCCCGACGTCGGTACACTTATGACAACAGCCAGCTCAAAGTGCAGGGCGCGAAATTCAAAATATATATTTTTTAAATATTTAACTTTCACACATTAACAAGTCCAATACAGCATATGAAAGGTACACATCTTGTGAATCAAGCCAACATGTCCGATTTTTAAAATGTTTTACAGGGAAGACAAAATATGTAAATCTATTAGCTAACCACGTTAGCAAAAGACACCACTTTTCTTACTCCATCAGTTTTTTACTCCATCAGTAGCTATCACAAATTCGACCAAATAAAGATATAAATAGCCACTAACCAAGAAACAACTTCATCAGATGACAGTCTGATAACATATTTATTGTATAGCATATGTTTTGTTCGAAAAATGTGCATATTTCAGGTATAAATCATAGTTTACATTTCAGCTACAATCAGAAATTGCACCGAAAGCAGCAATAATATTTACAGACACCAACGTCAAATACCTAATTACTCATCATAAAACATTTCTGAAAAATACATAGTGTACAGCAATTGAAAGACAGGCATCTTGTGATTCCAGACAATATTTCCGATTTATCAAGTGTTTTACAGCGAAAACACAATATAGCGTTATATTAGCGTAGCCACAATAGCCAAAAACACAAGCAATTTCCCAGTAGCAAAAGTAAGCGATCGTAACAAACAGGCAAAAGATATATAATTTTTGACTAATCTTGATTTTCTTCCTCAGATGACAGTCCTATAACATCAGGTTATACATACACTTATGTTTTGTTCAAAAATGTGCATATTTAGAGCTGAAATCAGTGGTTACCCATTATGCTAACGTAGCTACTATTTCCCACAACGTTCGGATATTTTACTGACACTTTTTCTGACACACATATTCTGACCAAATAGCTATTCATAAACATAACTAAAAAATACATGTTGTATAGGAAATGATAGATCCATTAGTTATTAATGAAATCACAGTGTTAGAATTCTAAAAATAACTTCATTACGTTATGCAGCTTCGGTATAGCTTAGAGTAGCCAAAACGTTGGCCGCCCACGACTAGTACACAGTTCGACAGATATATGAAATAGCATCATAAAATGTTTCTTACTTTTGCTGATCTTTCATCAGAATGTTGGACAAGGTGTCCTTTGTCCAGAACAGTCGGTGTTTGGATTTAGAACCTTCATTTTCCCTCTCGATTTAGGAAGCGCACTTGCCAAGTGGCACGGATCTCTCCAACGTAAACAAAGTCAGAGAACGGAACACGGCAAAACTCCCGAAAAAATTTCAATAATCTGATTAAACTATATTGAAAAAACATACTTTACGATGATATGGTCACATGTATCAAATAAAATCTAAGACGGAGATGTTAGTCGTCCATAACGAGAGCAAAACAGAAGGCAAATCCATGTCCTCTTTCGCGCGCTCCAGAAACAGGAAGTGGACGGTCACCTCAAACAAAGAGCTTTAATTCCACCTCAGACCAAGATAAACACGAAATGTTTTCTCTCACCGCCTCTTGACAACCAGGGGAAGGTGTATGAAGTGTATGTAGACTCTTACGTATCATGCCCATGTATAGGCAGGAAGTTGAACAGAGCATCGATTTCTGACATTCCACTTCCTGGTCAGGAAGTGTGCTGCAGAATGACTTCTGTTTCACTCAGAGAAATAATTCAAACGGTTTTAGAAACTAGAGAGTGTTTTCTATCCAATAGTAATAATAATATGCATATTGTACGAGCAAGAATTGAGTATGAGGCCGTTTGAAATGGGCACGATTTAACTGGCTACTCAATACTGCCCCTTGCAGCCATAAGAAGTTAAGAAAGGCATTGGTGTTTATGGTTAGGTACACGTTGGAGCAACGACAGTCCTTTTTCGCGAATGCGCACCGCATCGATTATATGCAACGCAGGACACGCTAGATAAACTAGTAATATCGTCAACCATGTGTAGTCAACTAGTGATTATGATTGATTGATTTGTTTTTTATAAGATAAGTTTAATGCTAGCTAGCAACTTACCTTGGCTTCTTACTGCATTCGCGTAACAGGCAGGCTCCTCGTGGAGTGCAATGTAAGGCAAGTGGTTAGAGCGTTGGACTAGTTAACCGTAAGGTTGCAAGATTGAATCCCCGAGCTGACAAGGTAAAAATCTGTCGTTCTGCCCCTGAACAAGGCAGTTAACCCACCGTTCCTAGGCCACCATTGAAAATAAGAATGTGTTCTCAATAAAGGTGTAAAAAATGGTATAATAAAATGAAAACTTGAAATTGGCCCTAATTAATCGGCCATTCCGATTAATCGGTCAACCTCATTTGAATACATTTGTACTAATTTCTTCCCGAGACCAGCAGACTAAAAATACTATCAGCTTCCGTTCTGTTAGCGCATAAAACCGTGTCGCCAGGCCAAATATATACACTCCTTTCTTGAAACATTAATACAGTCTCTTAACAGCCTTAATATCTATTATAGACATGTTTGCTCAGTGGCAAACCTAATAGGCCTTCAGTGTGTGACAGGTTGGTGATTCTGAAAGGACAGCAACCATAATACCAGCGCACTCATGTAGGAGAGTGCACTTTTTGTAAAACACAAAGGGCCTGTGGTGTAGTGGAGCCTTATACCCACTTTTGTTTTCAATGGACATTGTGTATACTCACTTCTTAATCCCTACTGATGCGTAACAAAGTAGTGTAGTGGAGGTGTACGACTTATCAAGTATGTAGTACAGTAGAGAAGTCATGCCCAACGTAGTTGTCACGATCGTTAGTATAGACGGACGAAGGCGCAGCGAATGTAGAGTTCCACATGCTTTATTAACAGTGAAACTTAACAATAAACGAACAAACCGTGACTACAGAGGTGCAAAGTGCACTAACTCCAAACAATATCCCATAACACACAGGTGGAAAAAATGCTACTTAAGTATGATCCCCAATCATAGACAATGATAGCCAGCTGCCTCTAATTGGGAATCATACTAAAACACCAACAAAGAAAAACAAACAAGAACCCCACATAGAAAATATAAACTAGACTAAATCCCTAGTCACGCCCTGACCTACTCTACCATAGGAAAAAAAGGCTTTCTATGGTCAGGACGTGACAGTAGTCTACACAATCGCAAAGCATGTGAAATATATTCACATGCACGCCGCACACAGCCTAGTTTCAGCAGAATATCATCTACAGGCAGCAAGAAAGTGCAGCGCTCAGCTGGTTTTGGCATGGAGCAACTCACAGAAGAATGACATCGGTAGCAGGTGTGGTCGGAAAGACGTTTAAAATTTAAGATATCTAACAGTAAATGTTAACTAAGGCAACAATGGGTATGTAAACCAGGTATTTAAGAAGTTTAGTCCAAAGTGTTGGTTAGTAGGCTATTTGTGATGTGCAATTGTCATCATGCACTGTTTGCATCAGGGGCGTAGACATGGATGGGCCTGGGTGGACAGAGGCCCATCCACTGGGGAGCCAGGCCCTAACAGGCCCACCAAATCAGATTGATGTGATTTAAGCATTGTTGTGGACTTAGACCATCGAATTTTTGCATAAAAAAAAAATTATCTGGAAAAACTCATATTAAAACATAAGAAAATATAGGATTTTCACACAGGGTGCCTTTCCTTCGCTGGGCGGGCCATTTGGGAACTTTTTTGGCAAAATCTGAGTATACCCACTTCTCCAGCCTGGCAGGTAGGAGCGTTGGGAATGACAAGGTAAAAAATCTGTCATTCTGCCCCTGAGCAAGGCAAAGGCAGCCCCCCGCGCCTCTGATTCAGAGGGGTTGGGTTAAATGCGGAAGACACATTGCAGTTGAATGCATTCAGTTGTACAACTGACTAGGTATCCCCCTTTCCCTACACCACTGCATAGGGCCAATGGAAAGACAGCAGTAACATACAGCATGATGTTAAAGGATAAGCGGTCCATAAGCTCGGACATAATAAGCCAATAGGTGCCAATCATAAGAATACAAAAACACAACCATTGAGCATTTCCCAAACGAAATGTACAACTATTACTTCCCATTACAAAAAAAGTAACCGGTGACCTAAAGTTTAAAGTGGAAGTGACAGCATTTTAACTACTTTGCAGATATGAAACAAACAGACAATCATAGTAAAAAATATACAATTCCCAGTTTATGCTACAAAACCAACTTTATAAGAGGTTTTAAATAGATTGATGCAGAATAGATGGATGCAGTTCAATGCATGATTAATATAATTCACCAATACATTTCTTGGTAGTCCCAAAAATATTGCTATGAGGTTGTAAATCACAGCTGGGCTGGTACATTGTTTGCTGCCTCCATTCAGGTTGCACTTACTCAAAATTCTGGACAAAAACGGATGAATGTAACTAAGGCTGGGAATGTCAATATAATCAAACTAGCAAGGGCAATGATCATAAGTCAGTCATAACGTGGCTAATAGGCTAGGGTATCTATTTATGTAGCAACATAAAAACACAGAGCATAACGTTAGCTAGCTAGCTGCTAGGAGGATGTCATGCCATTGGAGGAGTGGGTTAGTGACTGACTTTTTCCCCTCATATCGTTTTTCGGTAGCTATACACAGCTAGAGATGCAGGTGTCATTTGGTTAGCTAGCAGGAACTTAAATGATTGTTATCCAGTTAGCCAGAGTGAATTTGCAAATGCAAAAGATATGCTATCTACTCTGATTCAGAGCACTCTCATCTGAGTGTGCCAGTGATGCCAACTGGCACACTGGCACACAACTGATGAATTTACGAATGTGCAACACCCACTGAATGTGACCGGTGTAAACGTAGACAAAAAAAAAGTAATAGTGAGTCAGGAATGCTCTAGAAAACATGTTAACAGGCTAACCAGCTCTGCTACGGCGAGTAAAGTAAGGTGTTCTCTCATTTGTGTCTGGAAGTAGCTAGCAAGCTAGCCAACTTTAGCCAGTTGGCATGCATTGGCAGGCAAGTTGCAGAAGAAGTTTCAAAATGTAAGAGGACTCCCGTGGTGTTTACATATTTGCAGAAATTCATTCAGGTGGCTTTTGGTGAATACGTTCTAATGATCTAAAGTTGCGCTGTTGCAACTTCCTGTAAAGAACAGTTCAAAGTGAATGATGGCAGACCCATGTGGCAAATGGCTTGTTTGTATAAAGGCCTACTGTTGCTCTGATTGGCAATAGCGCACCAGTCTGTGTAGACTCCGGTCCTGGACAAGACAGATGTTTTTATTCTGATTTATTTACTGCAGTGTCTATTAATTGTCCAAATGCACGGACGCTTTCCCACTATATATTGTTAAAGAATTTTAACAAACATTCTAAGAATTTGTGAAAATGACCATATCTAAGTGGTTTTAAATCAATCCATGAATGTGCACCCCAATAAATGTCAGACATGCTATTAGGTTATGTACCCAATAGGTCCCTCCAGGTCCTCTGGCACTGGCCTTTTAACTATCCCATAGCCTAGGACCAAGAGGCATGGAGAGGCAGCCTTTAGTTATTATGCCCCCAGGCTCTGGAATTGCCTGCCCGAGAAGCGGAGGGGACTGAATCTGTGGACACATTTTCTTAGCTATGCTTTTCCTTAGTGTGCTTTTTAGTTGTTCAGTTTGTCATAGTTTATTTTTTTTTTAATTATATGATATTATGTTTGCTCTGTAGTAAATATTTCAGCTTTTCTTTTCGTAGTTTTTTCGTTTTTTTCCTGTAAAGCACATTGCGTTGCATTCCATGTTTGAAATGTGCTGTATAAATAAAGATTGATTTGATTATATCCTGCTGCGATGGCATGATTTGCCAGGTCCACCTTAAGGATCACATGCTCTGCAGTCTCTGCCTGTCTATCTCAGTGCAGGGCATGTGAGGTGATGTGATGTCTGTTCTGCAGTGAGTCCCTGTCTGTCTGCTATCTCTCCTTCATTACCTTAGTTACACTGGGCTGAGTGGGCTCTGTGTGCTAGCCTGTGTTTTCTCTTTCTCTCTCACACTTAACGGTTAGGGTCTCACTGGCGTCCCTTCTGGATGGTTAAGCATTGCACCTGTACTACCATTACTGTACCTCAATCTCATCTCATAAAGTTAGCATTTTCTTCTCATTTAACTTCTCAAAGTATTACCATACAAGACTTTGCTGCTGTCGCTTGCCTTTCTCTCAGCAGAGGGAGTGAATATTTCACATTGCGTACAATGTGCTGCCGAGGTGCATATGCGTGAAGCTGTCGGACCAGAACTGGCCAGGTCAAATGTATCACATCGCATCTCGACACTCTCATCTTTTTGGCTGCGGTCCAAACACTTAAAAGACACCCTATCCCTTCAGCCCTCAAATTAAGTGGACACTTCTGATGACGTATCATTACATTTGTCGAGTTTACACTTGCAGGGCAAGGGGCGAGGGAGGAAGGAATGATTTTTAAATTGACCGCCCTTAGCCGGAAATTCGTCACTGGTTCATCCCGTGATGATTGTGTTTTCAGCCACCAGTAGCTTGTGGGTGCTTTATATGCACAACAGTCAATTATGAGTGCATGTCTACTTATATTAAATATGTAATTATTAATATACGCCAACTGTATGATAGCTAGCAAATTAATTAGCTAACTGACGTTAGCCTGCCTAGCTGGAACATCTGAAGAAGGAAAATGTTTTATTTCCACATTTTCCAAACAATAACCTAACAAAAACATATTTACTTTTTCCAAGACGTGTTTGTGCAGTCATGTGCATTTAGTAGCACCATTTCTAACTTATTTACATTCGTTTTTACTTACACTCGTATGTTGACTTCTCCATTCATGTTGTTTTTAAGTTTTCACTGACTTAGCGGATGTACAATCGTCGCAAATTGAATTATGGGGAGTTTCAGGCCCCGGAGTGAACATAATTGTACACTCTCAAAGCCGACTAAAAACGAGGACTGAGGGGCTTACGTTCAAAACTTCCCTTGCTTGGCTAGTCATTTGGACCGCCTTCCAAGATGGCGACGGGGATTCCCCCAAGGGCATAAGGCGAAAGTAAGTGGACGAGGGTGTGTCTTTTTAAGTGTTTGGACCGCAGTCTTTCTGTATCCCTCTTCATGACCTTTGCCCTGCTCTCCTCCTGCCCCCCCTCTCTCCCTCATGTCCACTCCCTTTCGATCTGCCCTCTGTCCCTGTATTTCTCTGCCCTCTCTTCCCGCTCTGTCTCTTTCTGTTCTATTTCTCCTCTTTCTGCCCTCTCCCTGCCCTCTTCCTCCTCTCCCTTCTCCCTCAGCTCTGTCCTAATGTGACACAGGGTAATTGTACAGGTAGCAGTGTGTTCCCTTCAGCTTTCCTCTCCTCAGATCTCATGACAGGGCCTGTGTCTATTCCATGACAGGGCCTGTGTCTATAACACTGGGAAATGGAAAGATATTGGTTTGTCTGGTCTGGGCTAACACTGTTGAAGGGAAAGATCTTGGCTTGTCTGGTCTAACACTGGGAAAGGGAACGATCTTGGCTTTTCTAGTCAGGTCTGGTTTAGAACTTAAATTATTCTAATCGTCCAGGAAGAGCAGCTACAGCTTAGGGATGGAGGGAGAGAGAGCGGGAGAGTTGATTTGGAAGCAGAGTTGATGTCCGCCCACAAAGGGCTTTGTGCCCACTGGGCATTATCCGAATAGTCTTTAATAGGTACAATACCGCTGATTAGCTGAAAGCTAAAACCAGCATGCGGCCCTGTCTGTGAACTCCTAGCATGACAGCGCAGCTCCACTCTGTTGCCCAGGAAGCTAGAGACGAGACACAAAAGAGTTTAGGTTTGAACAATCAGCAGAGATGACAGCACTGTTCCACTTAGGCTAACGCTTACTCATCCGCTCTTTCTCGTTCCATCTCTTGCTTGCTCACACACACACACACACACACACACACACACACACACACACACACACACACACACACACACACACATACACTCTCTGAATACAGTTTAATTGGTATTTCAGTGTAAAGAGGGTTCACACAGTAAGCACACTATTCTAAGCGGCCTGTCAGTGAGTTGGGCTCATGTGGTACTTACCAATGGATGAGCAGGGCCAAATGATCAGTATTGATTTGCGATATCAACTGTCTTCAATGATCACATGAGATGAATGGGATACATGGGGTATTCCCTTTCGCTAATAATGTAGTGTGTTTGTTTTTGTGTTCTCTGTAGGTACAATGGTTCTCTGCCCAGTGGAGACCGGGGGAGGAGGAAGAGCCGCTTCGCTCTGTACCGGAGGACCAAGGCCAACGGAGTCAAACCCAGCACTGTTCACATCCTCAACACACCACATGACAGCAAGGTGTGTGTGTGATAGTCCATAGTGATAGTACCATAGTCTTCCTATGGTGGGAAATTCTGTCCTCATGGTAACCTACAGTAAGAGTGGACAGGGTAAAAGGATTATTGCTGTGTGTCTGTGTCCGTGTGTGATTGCAGGCAGTCCACAGCAGAGGGCAGCACAGCATCTCCTTCACTCTGTCCCGCAACCAGACAGTGGTGGTGGAGTACTGCCATGACAACGACACTGACATGTTCCAGGTAAACACCACAACAAGGGTTTTATTTAGGCTAAATACCAGAATGATGCCAGCTTATCAAGAGAACACTGAGTTATTTGTCTTCCATACCCAGGAAGAACAGAAAGAGGTGTTGCTACCACTTTCCCTTTTTGAATAGACCAAGGACTTGGTTATTATTTATTGCTTCTGCTATGTGTATACCACGTCCTCCAGAGTTTGTGTATTGGATGCTTAATTGACTCGGATGCTGGGTATACTCTGAACCATCAATGGGCTTGGCACGGGTGCTTGAGACACTGAAATACAGAATTAATTAATCAGCCAATCCCACACCAAACCCCTTACTGTACTGAAAGAACCACATTACAAGTTTCAGTTCTGAAAAGATGTCTGTTGGTGGCCAGCTGAGAACAGGGACCCAGATACATTCAAAACATGGAGAGGGGTGTAGAACTATAAATACATGTACTTGAATCTTAAGTGTTTTAACACAGGTGGTTTATTTAATATGAGTAACTACACACAGCTTGAAAATAAATGGTGCTGGATGTTATTGCTATTTTTGTGTGAAAGATAAAGTATTGGTAAGTCATAAGCACAACAGGATCTTTCAAGTCCTGGCCTAATTAACAAGCTAAAGAAAAGCTCAAATCATCAATAAAACCAAAATCATGACTTGACATAAAATATTACTTTTAGCTACTAGTAGAGCATAGGGCCTTAAAATTGCTTTCCAATCAAACCCTGTTCTGAACACAATAAAGATCCCATGTAATGTTTCTCTCCGTCTCACTCGTTTCCCTGCAGATTGGACGCTCCACAGAAAGTCCAATAGACTTTGTTGTGACGGATACTTCAGGAGAGGGGAAGGAGGGCGAGGACCCCTCGGTGGCCCCCAGCACCATCTCCCGCTTCGCCTGCAGGGTGGTGTGTGAACGCAACCCCCCCTACACTGCACGCATCTACGCCGCTGGCTTCGACTCCTCCAAAAACATCTTCCTAGGGGTTAGTGTGTAGCACAGGCTCGGTAGAGAGACCAAATGGAGAGATGTATGGGTACAAACCCACCATCGCTGGACCAGACAGTTGAATGTCAGTTGGATGTCAGTTGAAAATGAGTTGGAGAAGAATCACACTTCGTTATGGCCACATTCAATAGGCACAAACGAGTGTGTTCCTATTGGACAGGTGCCGGCAGTACCTACCTACGTTTTCTCCCTCTGGGTGCCTACTGAATGCAATAGATACAAATAACCAAGCTTCTGTTCTCTCTCGGTTTTCTTCCTTTTCTTCTTCTTCATCATCTCCTCCTCCTTCAGGAGAAAGCCACTAAGTGGAAGAACCCGGACGGCCACATGGATGGTTTGACCACCAACGGGGTGCTGGTGATGCACCCTGAGGGCTTCCCTGAGGACAGCAGACAGGGTCTATGGAGGGAGATCTCTGTATGTGGGGACGTCTATGCCCTCCGAGAGACACGCTCCGGACCCAGCCGAGGAAAACTGGTCAGTACTTAAGCTACAAGAGGCACAACCAGAACTCTGCCCCAAATGGCACCCTATTCCATATATGTGACCCACCGGCTCGATTCGGTCTCATGTAGCAACATTTGAAATTGTGTTTTTTACATTGGATAAAAGTTTAGAGCTACAAAATGGTATATCATACACTACAGTTGAGAAACAATGGGAAAGTAATTCTGCTTTGAAAGTTGATAAACTTGTAACCTCACTTTTGAGAAAATGGCCCTTGAGTATTTTGGTACCTACTGGCGAGCTCTTCTTTGTCTATACCCATTTAGCATCGTTAACACACTCTTAAGCTTTAGCCCCACCCATCTCTGACCATTTTACTCGCCCTAGCAGAGCTGGTTAGGCTGTTTTTATGTTATCCAGAGTGTTGGTGACTGCAACTGTGCTGCTGGCAACAATTTACTTACGCTTTTTTTGCCACCGTTTACTGACACCGGCCATATTCAATGGGTGTTGAGCGTTCGTAAATTCATCAATTATTCTGCACTCTGGCACACTCAGACGAGAGTGCTCTGAAATCTGAGTAGATGGCCAGAACGAATTTACCAGCTACATCTATCGACAATTGTCGCAGTGACATCATAAACATTCTATTGAAATAGTTACTTGCATAGTGGAGTCTTTAGACATGTAGCTAGATAGCTAAACAATGGACCATAATCCCAACTCGTGACGTCACTACCCGACATGAATCTGCAGGTAGCTAACCAACCAGGTTCGACTTTCTGACTAAATTTGAAAGTTGTAATATCTGAAAAGGTAGCTAGCTAGACTCTTTAAAAAAAAATGTAACCTTTAATTAACTAGGCAAGTCAGTTAAGAACAAATTCTTATTTACAATGATGGCCTAGCAAAAGGCAAAAGGCCTCCTGTGTGGACGTGGGCCTGGGATAAAAAAAATAAAAATACAATATAAATATAGGACAAAACACACATCACGACAAGAGAGACAACACTACATAAAGAGAGACCTAAGACGACAACATAGCAAGGCAGCAACACATGGCAACACAGCATGGTAGCCACACAACATAACAACAACATGGTAGCAACACAACATGGTAGCAGCATAAAACATGGTACAAACATTATTGGGCACAGACAATAGCACAAAGGGCAAGAAGGTAGAGACAACAATAGAACTGTCAGTAAGAGTGTCCATGATTGAGTCTTTGAATGAAGAGATTGAGACAATACTGTCCAGTTTGAGTGTTTGTTGCAGCTCGTTCCAGTTGCTAGCTGCAGCGAACTGAAAAGAGGAGCGACCCAGGGATGTGTGTGCTTTGGGGACCTTTAACAGAATGTGACTGGCAGAACGGGTGTTGTATGTGGAGGATGAGGGCTGCAGTAGATATTTCAGATGGGAGTGAGGCCTAAGAGGGTTTTATAAATAAGCATCAACTAGTAGGTCTTGCGACGGGTATACAGAGATGACCAGTTTACAGAGAAGTATAGAGTGCAGTGATGTGTCCTATAAGGAGCATTGGTGGCAAGTCTGATGGCCGAATGGTTTAGAACATCTAGCCACTCGAGAGCACTCTTACCTGCCGATCTATAAATTATGTATTCGTAATCTAGCATAGGTAGAATGGTCATCTGAATCAGAGTTAGTTTGGCAGCTGGGGTGAAAGAGGAGCGATTACGATAGAGGAAACCAAGTCTCGATTTAACTTAATCCTGCAGCTTTGATATGTGCTGAGAGAAGGACAGTGTACTGTCTAGCCATACTCCCAGGTACTTGTATGAGGTGACTACCGCAAGCTCTAAACCCTCAGAGGTAGTAATAACACCTGTGAGAAGAGGGGCATTCTTCTTTACCAAACCACATGACCTTTGTTTTGGATGTGTTCAGAACAAGGTTAAGGATAGAGAAAGCTTGTTGGATGCTAAGAAAGCTTTGTTGTAGAGCATTTAACACAAAATATCTTACCCTTATACATGGATGGACGCTTCTCCCTCTGTCACAGATGCCATGGTTGCCCTTAGTTTGAAGATGTAATCCAGAGACAGGTGTTCTCTTTTCAAATGGCAGAATTTTCTCCATCTCCTTAGCTAACATACTCTAATTTCACTGATTTCATAACTCGGTCCTCCAGAAAGTGTAGAGCAACACTTATGCAGTTCTACTACATGATAGCTGTCCAAAAAGCCGTTTTAGAAAGGATTACCTACACATACTGACAAGCTCATGTTATAGACAGAAGGGTGCTACATGGCAGACCAATCCGAACTCATCTCTTAGCATGTCCAGCCCACTCATTATCTCAGCCAATCATGGCTAGCGGGAAGGTTGCTGCCTTTTTCTGTGGCTAAACCAACTAGGCTCATAATTTAACAATGTTATTAGTCTTTACAGATGGCATACAAGTTTGTTATTAAAGCACATGAAAGTTCACATGTTCCAGAAGGCATTTCTGCCCCAAAAAACGCATTTTGATAAAATAAAAAAAGTTGATGTTCAAATGGTGCTCCTGTGAACTAGTGAAGCGCGACATACGCCCAGTTTCCTGAAACAAGACACATATAGTGGTCTACTAGCCCTATAGGCCCTTGTCAAAAGTAGTGCACTATGTAGGGAATAGACGCCTGTATCTGTGAACGTGTCATTTTCTATGATTCTTATATGTTCTAGTGTGTATTAGTAGTAATCATATGTTCTCCCTGTGTGTGTCTGCTGGCCCTCAGGCGGAGGGAGAAAGCAGTGCCCTTCGTGATGGTTCTCTGGTGGACCTGTGTGGAGCCACTCTGCTGTGGCGTACTGGAGAGGGCCTGCTCCGCGCTCCCACCCTCCGCCACCTGGAGGCACTGCGACAGGAGCTCAACGCTGCCCGGCCACAGTGTCCTGTAGGCCTCAGTACCTTGGCCTTCCCCAGCTTGCCACGCAGCCATAGGTTAGTACAGTGATGTAGTGGAGGCTAAATGGAGTTCAAACACCTTTTTTTTGTCGTGGTGGTTTACCCACCGTTTGTGGGAAAATACATTGAAAGTATAGGGAGTGTTTATTTATTTCAATTTAGGGGGTAGATTCCCCCATATATTTTCTTTTGTATATAGAGTACCAGTAAAAAGTTTGGACACACCTACTCGTTCAAGGGTTTTTCTTTCTTTTTACTATTTTCTACATTGTAGAATAATAGTGAAGACATCAAAACTTTGAAATAACACATATGGAATCATGTAGTAACCAAGAAAGTTTTAAACAAATCAAAATATATTTTAGATTACTCAAAGTAGCCACCCTTTGCCTAGATGACAGCTTTGCACACTCTTGGCATTCTCTCAGCCAGCTTCATGAGGTGGAATCACCTGGAATCCATTTAAATTAATACGTGTGCCTAGTTAAAAGTTAATTTGTGGAATTTCTTTCCTTAATGTGTTTGAGCCAATCAGTTATGTTGTGACAAGATGGTATAGAGAAGATAGCCCTATTTGGTTAAATACCAAGTCCATACCATCATTACTTTAAAACATGAAGGTCAGTCAAATAAAAGCTTCACAGAGTTCAAGTAACAACCACATCAACATCAACTGTTCAGAGGAGACTGCGTGAATCAGGCGTTCAGTCCATCATTTCTTTAAGACATGAAGGTCAGTCAATCTGGAAAATTTCAAGAACTTTGAAAGTTTCTTAGAGTGCAGTCGCAAAAACCATCAAGTGCTATGAGGAAACTGGCTCTCATGAGGACCGCCACAGGAAAGCAAGACCCAGGGCTATCTCTGCTGCAGAGGATAAGTTCATTGGAGTTAACTGCACCTCAGATTTCAGCCCAAATAAATGCTTCACAGAGTTCAAGTAACAGACACATCTCAACATCAACTGTTCAGAGGAGACTGTGTGAATCAGGCCTTCATGGTCCAATTTGCTGCAAAGAAACCACTACTAAAGGACACCAATAATAAGAAGAGACTTGCTTGGGCCAAGAAACACGAGCAATGGACATTAGACCGGTGGAAATCTGTCCTTTGGTCTGATGAGTCCAAATGTGAGATTTTTGGTTCCAACCACCGTTTCTTTGTGAGACGCAGAGTAGGTGAACGGATGATCTCTGCATGTGTGGTTCCCACCGTGAAGCATGGAGGAGGAGGTGTGGGGGTGCTTTGCTGGTGACGCTGTCAGTGATATATTTAGAATTCACTTAACCAGCATGGCTACCGCAGCATTCTGCAGCGATACGCCATCCCATCTTAGTGGGACTGTAATTTGTTTTTCAACAGGACAATGACCCAAAACACACCTCCAGGCTGTGTAAGGCCTATTTGACCAAGAAGGAGGGTAATTGAGTGGTGCATCAGATGATCTGGCCTCCACAATCACCTGACCTCAACCCAATTGAGATGGTCTGCGATGAGTTGGATTGCAGAATGAAGGAAAAGCAGCCAACAAGTGCTCAGCATATATGGGAACTCCTTCAAGACAGTTGGAAAAGCATTCCCCGTGAAGCTGGTTGAGAGAATGCCAAGAGTGTGCAAAGCTGTCATCAAGGCAAGGGTGGCTACTTTGAAGAATCTCAAATATAAAATATATTTTGATTTGTTTAACACTTTTGGTTACCACATGATTCCATATGTTATTTCATAGTTTTGATGTCTTCACTATTATTCTACAATGTAGAAAATAGTAAAAATAAAGAAAAACCCTTGAAGGAGTAAGTGTGTCAACTTTTGACTGGTACTGTAGGTCAGGATATTTAAGCCTCCATATATCCACTAGTTCCAACATATCCATGGTATTTTGTGATTTCCTTAAGTACATGAGGGTAATCATTTGTAGTGTGATTTCCTTTACAGCCCATTAAAGTATTTAAAACTGTATTATAGTCTCCCACCATAATAACAGACGCTTGTATTGCATGTAGGCTTGATAAATACATTTTTAAGAAGCTTCGATCATCATTATTTGGACTGTATAGATTAATGAGCCAAATCTGTTCATGGTCCAATAACATATTTAAAAGAATCCTTCTACCTTTTGGATCTGTTTTGTACAGTTTGCTCAATCGGATCAAAATGATTGTTAATTAATATCATCACCAAGTATAGGGAGTGTTAGTTGATTCACCCTGTACGGTGATCAGAGTTAACCCACCTACTTTTTTTTTTTTACCACTACATTACAACACCAACACACACACACAGTGGTTATAGCCTAGCGGTCAAAGTGTTGGGTCTGTAACCGAAAGGTTTGAATCCCTGAGCCGACAAGGTGAAAAATCTGTGTATGTGCCCTTGAGCAAGGCACTTAACCCTATTTGCGCCATGGTGTCCGTTGATAATGGCAGATACCCCACTCCAAGGGGATATGCAAAAATAATAATTTAAAAAATATATATCTAAGTCACACATGCGTATTAATAAACACTTGTACTTGTGTGAAATAGGACAAATATAAGCACCCACAATTATTATTATTATTACTACACACTGCTACACTAGGAGCTCAACACTTCCTGGCCAGTAGGCCTCAGTAAGCAGACACAGATGGGTAGCTACTAAACAGTGGTACACTAGGAGCTATACCTATTCATAAGTTGCCCTATCTACTGTTACAGTGATATGGGGCAAATTCAACCTTGAGCACGACACAACCCGATTCCAAATCTGTTTTTATCCCATGTAATCTATTTATAGCTATTTTATAATATAACTACTACCAAAAACGAATAAAAATGATGCTTTGAGTTTGAGTTTGAGTTTATTTTTACAGGGACAGTGCACATTAATCAACGTTTCAGTAAAAGTGCCGGTTTTAGCCAGCCGGCTAATTTTCAACCGCAGTCCCTGGGCAGGTTATTTGAGTTTGATGAAAGCTAAAACCAAGTCGTTTTCATTTCCCCCCAGTCTGGAGGAGCGCCAGCCCTGGGTCTACCTCACCTGTGGACATGTGCATGGCCACCATGACTGGGGCCAGCGTCCGGAGCGCCGGGAGGAGGGAGGAGGAGAGGGGGAGGAAGGGATCACAATGGTCCGCCGGGAGTGCCCTCTATGCAGGAGCGTAGGGCCCTACGTGCCCCTGTGGCTGGGGTGTGAGCCCGCCGTGTACGTGGATGCTGGAGCTCCCACATATGCGTTTGTACCCTGCGGCCACGTGTGTTCGGAGAGGACAGCCAAGTACTGGGCGGATACCCCACTGCCTCATGGGACACACGCCTTCCGGCCCACCTGTCCCTTCTGCTCTGCTCCTCTCAGCAGCACCCCACAGGGCTGGACACGCCTCATCTTCCAGGGCCCTATCGACTAGCTCGGGCCCCCAGGAATCGAGACCACAACTACTACGCAAACGTGGAACCAACCACGTCACTAAGCCAAGGGCCCAATCCTAACTTGAGATAATAGTGCGGAACTAATATTTCTTCCATTTACACTGCATCCTTGATGTATGATTTTAGACAACTGCGTGTAACTCAAACATCTTTGTAAATCATGCGTTGATGTCAGTTTAGGATCTGTGTGGAAGTTTAAATTAGACGCATGTTTCTCTCAAGGTAAGATTTTGTCCATAACAGAACCTCACTTCAAAAGCAATAAGAACTCCACTATAGCAAAGCATTACACTCATAGATAAGCTAGTTGTTCCGTTAGTCATCCATGTTTCCAGTTGTCTCTTCAGACATGGCTGAATGTTATCTGCAGCTCAAGGGCTAAACCTGGGGTATGTTGAAGTCACTGGATGTTCATATTTAATGGTTTCCTGAAAATAATGGTTAATGGTTTCCCTCTCAGCCTAATTTTGAACCAATAATGTAATGATGCTTCCAAAGTTTTTGATTGAATATTCCATTTGACAAAATATGAATTTTTCAGAAAACAAAACTTTGTAATATTGCGAAGCGGTTCACCTCGAAATTACCAATAACTTACTCTATAGTAGCAAAGATAAGTGATGTTTGTGAACATTCTGCAGTTTGACCACACCTCAGGTTGGGAACCAATCAGACAGACAAGGTCTTTGTCATGTGACAATATAGCAGAAAGGTCAAAGGGCGTGACCTAAGGTAACCTCATAAGACAACAGTTTTTCAATTAAAATGTAACTATTTTATTAAAAATGGGGATGTTTGGGGTGGGATGGGTTAGGATTTTATTTAGATGTTAAGATACAACTATTTTTTTATCTTGAGTATTGTTTTTAGTTAAATGTGATTTGTCAATGTAAGCGTTTTGTGTATGAATATTATTATTATTATGTGTGTTCGATGAAACTGGGAGAGCTTGTGAGTGTGAGAAAATTGCCAACACTGTGTCACACAACCATAAAAAATTGCCCAGACAATGAATGTAGCCAAATACTCAGGCTATACTAGCTTAGCCTTCCAATGTGCTCGTATTGAATTGTTCTATATTATGCTACTATTTTTTTATCTAAACGTTGTGATATAGCTGGAACATTTCAAATTGCTTCAAGAAGATGAACCCGTTAAATAACATACCTACACTACTTCTCGTTTATCTTGCATGAACACACACACACACATCTTGCACTGTGGATTGCCAAATCTTGCATTTATGCTAAATTGTACACAGTGTTACATGTTAATTATACACGGTACTAAATGCCTCAAGTGAAAAGAAATGCTGGTGAAGTGAGCAGTCCAACAGAAATATGTAATTTAAACATGTTCTTTCCCATATAAGAAATGTACACGCCTACTCAGCTGCTATTCAGGGACAGAGAACATGCAGCAGAACCGACATGATGCTGTTATGTAGAATAGAGATAATCGTGTCAGCTCTATATTACCTTTCTATGATGTATTAACTGTTTCAGGTTTACAGCCGTCAGTCCTCCGCACACTACCATGCTGTATTTGACATACACTATATATACAAAAGTATGTGGACACACCTTGAAATTAGTGGATTTGGGGGCCGCTGAGTGCTGAAGCGCGTAAAAATCGCCTGTCCTCGGTTGGAACATTCAATACCGATTGCCAAACTGCCTCTGGAAGCAATGTCAGCACAAGAACTGTCTTCGTCTGGAGCTTCATGAAATGGGTTTCCATGGCCAAGCAGCCGCACACAAGCCTAAGATCACCATGAGCAATGCCAAGCGTTGGCTGGAGTGGTGTAAAGCTTGCCACCATTGGACTCTGGAGCAGTGGAAACGCGTTCTCTGGAGCATCTGGCAGTCTGATGGACGAATCTGCGTTTGGCGGATGCCAGGAAAACGCTACCTGCCCGAATGCATCGTGCCAACTGTAAAGTTTGGTGGAGGAGGAATAATAGTCTGGGGCTGTTTTTCATGCTTTGGGCTAGGCCCCTTAGTTCCAGTGAAGGGGAATTTGAACGCTACCGCATACAATGACATTCTAGATGAATATGTGCTTCCAACCTTGTTGCAATAGTTTGGGAAGGCCCTTTCCTGTTTCAGCATGAAAAAGAGAGGTCCATACAGAAATGGTTTGTTGAGATAGGTGTGGAAGAACTTGACTGGCCTGCACAGAGCCCTGACCTCAACCCCATCGAACACCTTTGTGATGAATTGGAACACCGACTGCGAGCCTGACCACCGACTGCGAGCCTGATCAGTGCCTGACCTCACTAATGCTCTTGTGGCTGAATGGAATTCCCTGCAGCAATGTTCCAACATCTTGTGGAAAGCCTTCCCAGAAGAGTGGAGGCTGTTATAGCCGCAAAGGAGGGACCAACTCCATATTAATGCCCATGTTTGTTTTTAGGATGAGTTGTTCGATGAGCAGGTGTCCACATACTTTTGGTAGTGTAGTGTGTAATGGGTAATATTACCAATGGGTAAAGAAGCACTTCAGGATGTTACAACCAATCAGGACGTCTTCCGAGTTCAGTTGTTAAAAGAACAATCTTCTCTTCCTCAGTGCCAGTGTTTTCACCAAACCGATTGTCTATTAACTCAGGTTTAGAATACCCAGAGTTTGCCCCCGGGGCAGCACAGGACACTCGGCTACAGTAAGCTAGTAGTAGACAAGATTTTGGATGGTCATTTATTTTATGGCCACATTGAAAGAGTTGCAACGTTAGAGAACATTCCGATAAGAATACATTGTTTAGAAATACATGAATAGTGAGTCATGCCAGTCGGTAAAGTCCATTTCTGTTTGCAACATTCGGTAAAACATTATTACCTTTTTTAATAGGCCCCAGTTACTGCACCTTTCAATATTTCTCAAGTCCTCAGTACAGGGGCAGGTGATCTCAGACCAGGTCTGAGATCAGTCTGATGACTTCCATATCCGGGTCATAATACAGTTACCCAGTCCCTCAGGGGTTGTGGTGGAACTAGTCAGGTTGAAACACAGTACAGGTTGTTAAAAAAAAAAATGTCAGTTACATTTCTGTTACCTACCCCATTAAAATATCCTAAATATCCATTTGCCCCAGTCCACGGGATATTCTGCTATTGAACGTGCCAATTCTTAAATGTAGGCCTATTATAATGATATAGCAGGTGAATGAAATAATGTTTGCCCAGCCTTTTGTCTTATTTTATTGTTTTATATCCTTTTTGTTCTGGGTTATTTTATCCATTTGTTTTTTCTCCTCTGATTTATTCTCCCATTGCGCCCCAGAGTCTGTATAAGTCACTCCTAATGACGGGTCCATGGTCAGATATTGTTTCAGTCCCTCTAATGCTTCATTCTGGAATTGGGGTGAGCATAATCTGATCCTAGATCTGTTAAGAGGAACTTCTACTACATTAAACCATTTTTCTTTCCGTTTATCCCCACCTCGCAGATGACCTTTGACTTGTAAGGTCCTGATAACCTCACAACTATTACTCTGGAGCGACCAAAACTCTAAATGCTTATGAAGTGCTTTGCCTCTTACTTTACTGTAATCCTGGGGTGCACAGACAATCACTGTACACACGTCAATAAACCTGGTTTAAAACTAGACTGTATGTCTGTTTACTGGCTGGAAGAGGATGAGATTAAGGTTTGGGGGGTCATGAATGTCAAAAGGAATAGCTGTTCTCCCCTTAATATCAGAAGCCTCCTCCCTAAGTTTGTTTTACTCATTGTTTTAGCACACTCCGCCAACCCTGATGTCCTTGCTGTGTCTGAATCCTGGCTTAGGAAAGCCACCAAAAATTCTGAGATTTCCATACCCAACTACAACATTTCCCGTCAAGATAGAACTGCCAAAGGGGGAGGAGTTAGCCTGCAAAGTTCTGTCATACTTTCAAGGTCTATGCCCAAACAGTTCGAACTTCTAATTTTAAAAATTAATCTCTCCAGAAATAAGTCTCTCACTGTTGCCGCCTGTTATCGACCCCCCCCCCCTCCGCTCCCAGCTGTGCCCTGGACACCATATGTGAATTGATCGCCCCCATCTAGCTTCAGAGTTTGTTCTGTTAGGTGACCTAAACTGGGATATGCTTAACACCCCAGCAGTTCTACAATCTAAGCTAGATGCCCTCAATCTCACACAAGTCATCAAGGAACCCACCAGGTACAAACCTAAATCTGTAAACATGGGCACCCTCATAGACATTATCCTGACCAACTTGCCCTTCATATACACCTCTGCTGTTTTCAATCAGGATCTCAGCGATCACTGCCTCATTGCCTGTATCCGCTATGGGTCCGCGGTCAAACAACCACCCCTCATCACTGTCAAACGCTCCCTAGAACACTTCTGCGAGCACGCCTTTCTAATCGACCTGGCCTGAGTATCCTGGAAGGATATTGACCTCATCCCGTCAGTCGAGGATGCCTGGTCGTTCTTTAAAAGGAATTTCCTCACCATCTTAGATAAGCATGCCCCTTTCAAAAAATGCAGAACTAAGAACAGATATAGCCCTTGGTTCACTCCAGACTTGACTGCCCTTGACCAGCACAAAAACATCCTGTGGCGGACTGCAATAGCATTGAATAGTCCCCGCGATATGCAACTGTTCAGGGAAGTCAGGAACCAATAAACGCAGTCAGACAGGAAAGCAAAGGATAGCTTTTTCAAGCAGAAATTTGCATCTTGTAGCTCTAACTCCAAAAACTTTTGGGACACTGTAAAGTCCATGGAGAACAAGAGCACCTCCTCCCAGCTGCCCACTGCACTGAGGCTAGGTAACACGGTCACCACCGATAAATCCATGATAATCGAAAATTTCAATAAGCATTTCTCTATGGCTGGCCATGCCTTCCTACTGGCTACTCCAACCCCGGGTAACAGCTCCGCCCCCCCCTCCCGCAGCTACTCGCCCGAGCCTCCCCAGCTTCTCCTTCACCCAAATCCAAATAGCAGATGTTCTGAAAGAGCTGCAAAACCTGGACCCGTACAAATCAGCTGGGCTAGACAATCTGGACCCTCTCTTTCTAAAACTATCCGCCGCCATTGTTGCAACTCCTATTACCAGCCTGTTCAACCTCTCTTTCGTATCGTCCGAGATCCCTAAAGATTGAAAAGCTGCTGCGGTTATCCCCCTCTTCAAAGAGGGTGACACTGTAGACCCAAACTGCTATAGACCTATATCTATCCTACCCTGCCTCTCTAAAGTCTTTGAAAGGCAAGTTAATAAACAGATCACTGACCATTTCGAATCCCACCGTACCTTCTCCGCTGTGCAATCCGGTTTCCGAGCCGGTCACGGGTGCACCTCAGCCACGCTCAAGGTCCTAAACGATATCATAACCGCCATCGATAAAAGACAGTACTGTGCAGCTGTCTTCATCGACCTGGCCAAGGCTTTCGACTCTGTCAATCACCATATTCTTATCGGCAGACTCAATAGCCTTGGTTTCTCAAATGACTGCCTCGTCTGGTTCACCAACTACTTTGCAGACAAGAGTTCAGTGTGTCAAATCGGAGGGCAGTTGTCCAGACCTCTGGCAGTCTCTATGGGGGTACCACAGGGTTCAATTATCGGGCGACTCTTTTCTCTGTATATATCAATGATGTCGCTCTTGCTGCGGGTGATTCCCTGATCCACCTCTACGCAGACGACACCATTCTGTATACTTCTGGCCCTTCCTTGGACACTGTGCTAACTAACCTCCAAACGAGCTTCAATGCCATACAACACTCCTTCCGTGGCCTCCAACTGCTCTTAAACGCTAGTAAATCCAAATGCATGCTTTTCAACCGTTTGCTGCCCGCACCCGCCCGCCCGACTAGCATCACCACCCTGGACGGTTCTGACCTAGAATATGTGGACACCTTTAAATACCTAGGTGTCTGGCTAGACTGTAAACTCTCCTTCCAGACTCATATTAAACATCTCCAATCCAAAATCAAATCTAGAATCTGCTTTCTATTTCGCAACAAAGCCTCCTTCACTCACGCCGCCAAACTTACCCTAGTAAAACTGACTATCCTACCGATCCTCGACTTCGGCGATGTCATCTTCAAAATAGCTTCCAATACTCTACTCACTGCAGTCTATCACAGTGCCATCCGTTTTGTTACCAAATCACCTTATACCAACCACCACTGCGACCTGTATGCTCTAGTCAGCTGGCCCTATCTACATATTCGTCGCCAGACCCACTGGCTCCAGGTCATCTATAAGTCTATGCTAGGTAAAGCTCCGCCTTATCTCAGCTCACTGGTCACGATAACAACACCCACCCGTAGCACATGTTCCAGCAGGTATATCTCACTGATCATCCCCAAAGCCAACACCTCATTTGGCTGCCTTTCCTTCCAGTTCTCTGCTGCCAGTGACTGGAACGAATTGCAAGAATCGCTGAAGCTGGAGACTTATATTTCCCTCACCAACTTTAAATATCAGCTATCTGAGCAACTAACCGATCGCTGCAGCTGTACACAGTCCATCTGTAAATAGCCCAGCCAATCTACCTACCTCATCCCCATACTGTTTTTATTGACGTTTCTGCTCTTTTGCACACCAGTATCTCTACTTGCACATCATCATCTGCTCATTTATCACTTCAGTGTTAATCTGCTAAATTGTAATTCTTCACTACTATGGCCTATTTATTGGCTACCTCCTCATGCCTTTTGCACACACTGTATATACACTTTCTTTTTTTCTACTCTGTCATTGACTTGTTTATTGTATTATTGGCTTGTTTATTGTTTATTCCATGTTATTCCATGTGTAACTCTCTGTTGTTGTCTGTGTCACACTGCTTTGCTTTATCTTGGCCAGGTCGCAGTTGTAAATGAGAACTTGTTCTCAACTAGCCTACCTGGTTAAATAAAGGTGAAATAAAAAAATAAAAAATTAATTTGAATATTATTATTTTACTCTTCTATCACATGGGGTAGAGCTCCCAGATTCTGGTGAGCGAGACTGTCTTTGTCTGCACTAATTATATTGATAGTGGAAATGGGATGATATCTAGAGAATATTCCTATATGAGTTGACTATTAAGAAAATATTTGAGGATGACTTGACTGAAGTTTGTGCCTGAGACATCAAATGGTGACCCTAGATGTGTTTTCCACCCAGACCACCAGGGGGCAGCCTCTGCTAACTCCGACTGAGGCCATCAGCTCATCGGTTGGGTTCATCTGCTTAGCGGTTGTATGCATCAACCAATGGCTGCATGCGTGTCATCGACTGACAAATTGCCATAACATATGATGTGGTTAGCTGATATGTAAAATACCTATCCAGGCGTTGTAAGATCTGACAGGCGTCAGCAACGCTTGGGTAGAGGAATGCATCCACAATCTCCATCATATAAGGGTTGCTCTTGCGTTGCATCACCTCTTCAACTCATCTCACTGATTAGAATGAGTCATTCTGACTGCCTTAAGTATACAACCCTAACCCAGATAAGACACTATGCTACTTTACTCGTAATAATAGAACTACCTCGATATGAAGATAAAGGTTTAGGAAGAGTTGAAACAGTTTGTTCTCTGGATGTCTGTAAACTCAGAAAGAAAAGCTGCTGACTGTTACGTAAAACTTTCAGAAATTATTTCACTCTTCAACTGAAGAGGAGAGAGTTTTTTTCCCCTTAAAAAGATTATGTAGCCTATTTAATGGGTATCTTAGTGACACAGAGTATTTCACCTCATCCGCCATAGAGAGAGGAGAGAGAGAAAGAGAGAGGAGGGAGATAAGAGGAGAGTGATGAGAGGAGGGAGAGGAGATGGAGAGAGGGAGAGAGAGAAAGAGAACTCAAACGCAAACTCATTATTAGGAAGGTGTTCTAAATGTTTTATACACTCAGTATATATTACAAATATGAACTGGTTTGCCAAAATTCTCCAGGAGAGGGCCCTCTTCTCTTGTCACTGTGTCAGCAAACTTTTTTCATTAGAACTGATCTGAGAGAGCACAAACCTTAATACTGTTCTATAATACAGTGCAGATACAAGCTGAACTCAATTATTTTATTGTATAACAGTAACATATATAACTGCACAGTAATTACCTTTATTTTCATGTACAATACTGATGGCCAGACTGTGTGTGTGTGACTGGGTATGTGTGTTCATGTCAGTGACTCTGTACGTGTGTGTGTGTGTGTGTGTGTGTGTGTGTGTGTGTGTGTGTGTGTGTGTGTGTGTGTGTGTGTGTGTGTGTGTGTGTGTGTGTGTGTGTGTGTGTGTGTGTGTGTGTGTGTGTGTGTGTGTGTGTGTGCCTCATCCACCACAATTTAGGCTACTTTACTTGCCCACGGGCCAAGATTTTCTCCACTTGTGTTGAATATTTAAACTCTTCTCTTTAACTCTCCTTGTGTGTGTCAGAAAATCAGGGGTGATGGAGATGATGGAGGCAGGGTTTAGTGACACAGTTTCAACTCTATGAGGAGGGATTTACAGGTTTTGATCCTGGCTAATTAACTTGGAGCCCTCGATGGCACAACTGGGTATTTGTGACAGGGAAGTTTGAAGGGGACTTGTGTGTGTGTATGTGTGTGTGTGTTCGTTCGTTCATCTTGTGTGTGTCTCAGTGGTAATCACTGGGTTCTATAATCATCTCTTCCTCTCTGTGTGCCCCTATGGAGCGATGATCAGAGCAGCAGAGGCCATCTTCTCTATTGTTCAATCAATTCACTCATTAACGCACTACAACTTTAATTAAGCATGGGGCCTGCCGCAATTAATTCACTTTAAGACTTGACTTCCTCTTTTCTTTCCTTTACACTTCGTTTGCTAAGTCAGGGATGCTACAGAATGCACTAATTTAGCCACACAATTTACAAATCCAATTAAAGTCAATAGTAAGGCTTCACAAGCTGTCCCGTGCATAGTCTTAGCTATAATAATATCCTATTATGTGGGTAGAACAACCAGTGTGTGTATGTGTAAGCCGGAGAATAATGTATTAAATAGGGTTAGCAGTTATAATAAGTTTGGTTATTGAAAGGAGTTTATTATGCTGTGTTATCCTATTAGGGAGGTGGTGTTGTGGTAATCCTGAGTGTCTCCCATCGCTCTGAGTGGTCTCTTTAAAAACCCAGCCTGTTGCCGGTGTCTGTCTGCTTTTCCTTTTACAGGTCCAATGAAGCCTGTCAAATACCTTATTGTGATATTTTTCCATTAAAATGGTCAAAAAGAAACACAAATACCTTCTTAGCAAAGAGCAATTTCCCATGCAAGAATTTTGCCAGGACGGTATGGGAGTGGTCTAAGTGGGGAAGGAAAAACTGAAAACTAGCAGCTATTGGCAGAGAGGTTTGGAACTCTCTTTCTTATTGGCCCGTTAACTAATTTGCCACCTGGTGATGTCACTCCATCCCACCTAAACAGGCTGAAATTTCAGGTGGTCTTTTCAAACAGCTCTTACACTAAAAGGACATTACCATAATTTTCACAATTTCAAAGTATTATTCCAACCTTAGAGTGTGGAAATATATGTATAAAACATAGGGAAATCACAATTTTGACTGCACTTGGTGTCACGATCGTCTTTCGGTGAGAGAGTGGACCAAGGCGCAGCGTGAAGTGAATACATCTTCTTTTATTTTAACGAAGACGAAACGAAGAACACTGACAAACTATACAAAACAACAAACTACCGTGAAGCTACAAAACGAAAGTGCAGACACAAGCTACTAACGTTTAGACATAGACAATTACCCACAATAGCCTAATGCCTATGGCTGCCTTAAATATGGCTCCCAATCAGAGACAACAATAAACAGCTGTCTCTGATTGAGAACCCAACCAGGCAACCATAGACTTTCCTGAACATCTATACTGAACACAACCCCATACACTCTACAAAACCCCCTATACAATACAACCACCCAAGACGAGACAAATACACACAAACATCCCCCATGTCACACCCTGACCTAACTAAAATAATACAGAAAACAAAGATAACTAAGGCCAGGGCGTGACACTTGGCCTTTAAGAAAATATCTGTGTCCTGTCCTCTGTATACCTAACTGACTCTAGGCATATGTGACTGTTCAGACCAGACTGTTTATGTCTAACTGTTTTTGTTGATTTTCATACCATGACGACAGTAGGACTAAACAGTTGTCCACATATTACTTTCAATAATACAGAATTGAGTATCGACATAACCACTTGAACACCGCTCTCTCAAGCTTGGTAACAATTATAAGACTATGTGAGATTATACTCAAAATAGAGGACAAATGAAGATGGCGGATACAAGCATAAGAACAGCCATCTTTTCTTCCCCAACGTCTCCACTGTCAGCGTGGTACAGTGTGAACGATACAGCCCTCAGGGACCACACCATAATACACTGTAAATGATGCCTAATGAACATGTTTTATTTCCTCATTACACTGTGTGTGTGTGTGTGTGTGTGTGTGTGTGTGTGTGTGTGTGTGTGTGTGTGTGTGTGTGTGTGTGTGTGTGTGTGTGTGTGTGTGTGTGTGTGTGTGCCTCATCCACCACAATTTAGGCTACTTTACTTGCCCACGGGCCAAGATTTTCTCCACTTGTGTTGAATATTTAAACTCTTCTCTTTAACTCTCCTTCCTTGTTGATCCTGGCTCCAGAACAGTGTGTAATATAGTGGAGTCCCCAGAGTAGACATTGGCACTCTTGATATGAAGTAGCCAGCAGTGAGGTTGGGCATCAGTTACAGGCTCAATTAGCCTATTAGACAGGTCGGCGTCCTATGCCTATGAGTCATTTGAAAACATTTCTCATTACTCCTTATCGTAGCAGCACTGGAGGGCTACAATATGGAAATGAGGGTGTGTTCAAGAGACAGAAGGGAGGAGAGACATCAAAGTGGTGGTCTATTTAAATTGAGTGATCTTGTGTGAAAGAGCTACCTACATAAAAGATGACCCCCCCCCCCCCCCCATACCTAATATCGCATACCGCATACCCTGGGATTACGTGTCAAGGGTTAATAACTATAAGGATGAGTATATTGGGGAGGAGGGGTTCAAGTGGTGTGTGTGAGAGAGAGAGTGAGAGGGAGGGAGAGAGAGAGAGAGAGAGAGAGGAGAGACTCCCAACCTCTTGACTAACACATTACAAGTCCCCTGACAAGAGGATTGAAAGAAATAAGAGACAAATGGAGTGTGTGTGTGAGAGAGAAAGAGTTGATCTCTTCCCTCTTTTCCTCAGTTTCATCACTATTTCCTTCATATGGCATTTGTTCTCAACATTTTCTCTCCATTAATGTCTCAGTCTCAACACGGCTCCTTTTGTCTCAACAAGAGCGGGAAACGCGAGGTTGTTCCATTTCGTTGTGTGCGTTCTTCCATCCCACCCGCCAGATTAATGAGGTCGTCGGTTACAACTCGAGCGCTCTCTTTCCTTCTCTGATAACCGGCCTCTTGCGCTGCCGCCTGCCTGCTCCTCACACTCAATTTCAGATAGCGCTAATGGAATCTGTCCCGCGCGATTGTAATACGAGCGAGACTCATTTGCCACGGAGCTTGGAGCTGTCAGCTTGGTGGGCTGTGGGGGGCGAGGAGAGGAAAGGGAGAAGGAAAGAAAGCGAGGAGATGGGGGGAGGAGATGAGGACTGAGGAAGAGAGGGAGAGGGGTTGAAGTAAGAAGAAGATGACAGGAGGGAGAGGAAGAAGAGGAGAAGGAAAGAAAGGGAAGGTGAAGAGCAGGAGTGAAATTCAGGAGATGGGGGAGGAGATGGTGGCTGAGGAGGAGATGGAGAGGGGTTGAAGAGAGGAGTGTATTGTGGGGTCATGAGGGAGCTGGCACAAGTGTTGTTTTGGCCCATAGTGTGTATCAGTAGTGTGTGAATAGAGCAGGCCTTCTCTCCTCCCTGTCTGTCAGTGAACTGATAGTCTGCAGAGAGCTCTCTAAGCTGCATCACACAATAGAGAAAGAGAGTTCTCTGCCTTGGCACACACAGCATAGACAGTTACAATGTTCAAACACACACTCACACACACTGCACGCAGCCACGCAAAACAAAAAACAAAGGCTTTGGGAAACTCACCCTGTGTGTGACATGAAAAGACTAAATAAGGGAACAGGATCATACTTTAGTGTTGTTAAGATGATATACTCTTGAGGTCAATTTGGACCAACCCTGTAGGCCATATACCAGTGTCCTGCAGAGGGCAGTATCTGCTTGGAGAACTCTCCACTGCACCCAGAGGACCCCACTGAACCAAGACAACCACACTACCTACCACACAGGGATTACAGTTTGGGGTGCATGCATGTGGGGGTGAATATGTCCTGGGGGGGTTGAGGGGTTAGTTGAGAATGAACATGGGAATTAAATGGAAAGTAACAGAGTAACCCAAGGCATTTGAGCTGAGTTGAGAACACATCTCGTCGCTCTCTCTCTTTCTGACTCATCCCCCTCTACCCCTCTTTATTTTTGTCTATATATCTGCATGTCTGTTTCTTTGATTTTCCTCTCTCTCTCTCTCTCTCTCTTTCTTTCTTTCTTTCTTTCTTTCTTTCTGTCTCTCTCTGTCTCTGTCTCTCTCTCTCTCTCTCCCTCCTCTCTCTCTTTCTCTCCGAGGGTAAAGGAAAGCTTATATTTTGGCTGAGGGACAGGCCAGGGATTACAGTGGTGCTAGTATTTAATCTGGCACAGACTGTCCCGGTCTGTGTGTATCTGCACTTAAAAACAGCCCCACTGACTACCCCCTGTGTGTGTGGTGTGTGTGTCTGTTGTGTGTGTGTCTGTTGGGTGTGTGTGCCTTGCCCCAGCCTAGTCCTGTTAGTGCACTAAACACTGCTAGGGCTGATCAGGCTTTTTTAAACTGGGGGCTTTATGGTCAGCCAGACATCCCATTAACACCACTCTACCCCCTGGTGAGTGTTCGGCCTGCACACTGTACCCTCTTAGGGTATAGCCAAAACCCTAGGCCAACCACGTGATGTGGCACACTGCATCATATCTAGCTATCTGTTTCTGGATGGTGATAGCCAAATACAGTTGGCCACATTGGGATGCTTGGACAGGTAATCATGCAGACAGACAGTTGAACAAACACTGGCCTGGCAGAGCAGCTTGACTTCACTGTCACATACACAGCAGTAAAAGTACAGTCGAAACAAATGGCTCATATTTACACACTTACAAGCAGACACGCATACACAAAAAAAGAGAGAGAGAGAGAGAAAGAGAGGGAGAGCGAGAGAGAGAGAGATAAATCTAGTGCATGTGCTTAATCACCACTGGAGTCTCCCAGGAACTCAAAAAGCCTCTGTGGATTAAAACCCTCAGAGCAGAACATTAGAGAAGTGCACAGTTCAGCTCCCACTGAAAAGGCAAATGATTATATTTCCTCAGAGAGAGAGAGAGAAAGAGCTAGAGAGAGCGAGAGATAGCGTTAGAGAGCAAGTAAAGGAGGGAGAGAGCGACAGATGTTGAGGGAGACATAGAAGGATACGGAGGGGGAGAAGAACGACAAATAGAACAGCAGAGGGGGAGACAGATAGAGAGAGAAACAGAGAGAAAGAGAGTGATACACAGAAATGGAGAGAAAGAGAGTGATACACATATTCAAACTCTCCCCCTTTCTCTTTAAGAGAGAAAGAAGAAGGGGGCCACAAATTGGCGAAGGAAAAGTCAGCCTCACTCTGCTTTGCATTTAATTTACATGCCTGGCTGTATCGACCAATCGGATTGCAGAGCAGAACCTGCGGCTTAGAACCGAGAATAAAGACTCCAAATGCCTTCACTGCTCTCATCCCTCTCTCTCATAATACCCTGTCTGCCTTTCTTTTCTCTTTCTCTCTCTCTCCCTCTCTTTCTCTCCCCACTGTCATAATACCCATTCTCTACCTATTCTCTGTGGTGGCGCACTGCTCTAAGTAGACCTTGGCCGATGTGATAGAGGCTGGAGTGGAGGGAGGGATGCAAGGAGGGAGCGGGGGAAGGAGGGAAAAGGGGAGAGGGGCAGTAAGAGAGGGAGCTGCAAATATGACTACTTGCCACCCGCCGAGTGTGAAAAGGAAGAGTGTGTGTGTGTGTGTGTGTGTGTGTGTGTGTGTGTGTGTGTGTGTGTGTGTGTGTGTGTGTGTGTGTGTGTGTGTGTGTGTGTGTGTGTGTGTGTGTGTGTGTGTGTGTGTGTGTGTGCGCGCTTCACTCTGTAAGTGTATGTGTGTGAATGAACAAGTGAATGAAATCCTCTAAAATCCTCTTACCTGTCTTGGGTCCCAGTGGTGTTCACCTTCAAGCATGGCGTATTTGTAACACCATAGGTCCATCTGTTAAGATGAGAAAACCCTCACATGTAGCAGGAAGACTGGTACCTATGCTAGTCTTTGGCCTACTGTGAGGCTGTGCCACAACTCAAGGGCAGGACTTTGAAACCTTCAAACGAAGATGAAGCTAAATTACCTTTTACCTCTCCTTCCATCTTTTTTCCCTGTTCCTCTCTTCCTCCCGCCTACTCATCCTTCTCCTCCTCCCTCTTCTCTCATCTTTATCCTCCTGCCTTACTTCAGTAGTCTGCTCAGTGTTCACCCGCCAACAACACTATAGACTCTGATGCACCCGAACATTCAACTAGCTCTCACAGTCTCACATCAGAATTAGATGTTTGTCCATGTTCATCCAATTTTGAAGTTGTTGCAAAACGACACATTTGTTTAAGGTTTTTATGGCTAAGTTTAGGCATTAACTCAGAAATCTTAAGGCTAGGCATTAACTCCAAATGGATAAGGTAAGGGTTAAGGTTTGTTAAAATAAAAATCTCCAAAAAACATTCTATCACTGGATTCTAACTAGCAACCTTTGGAATCAGAGGCAGATCCCATCTGCCGTTCCCATCCACAATGCCCTAGCAAAACTAAAACCTACTTGAAGGTAACAGCGCTCACTGTTGTGGCCGATTTCCATGTAATCTCCTTTCGTCCTCAGACAGTGATGGACGTCGAATACTGACTTGTATCAGGTGTGACCTGACTGGAACATTTGCAGTCTTGCATCACATACATTATGATCATATCTGACATGTTATGTGGAGCACCTATATTGAATATGTGTGAAAAGGCTACTCAGTTAATGTGTGCACACGCACACACATGCACACACACAAACACAAACACAGACACAGACACAGCCACACACACACAATCTTTCTGATAGGCGATAACCACTGCGGGACTTTCTGAAGTCATGGGTGGCACATTTCCTTGCAGACACAGACACACACACACACACACACTATCTCTCCCTCTCTTTCTCTCCCCCGTGTCTTTCTCTCTCTCTCCCGTCTCTCGTACACACACACCCTAGACCCATTTGAGTAATGGAGTGTAAACAGACACATGGCCATGGACGGCCATGGGCGTTTCTAACAATAATATTTCTGCCTGCTTTCAGAGGAAGATGGGCTATAAGGGGAATGTTCCTGGTTGCCAGATTATAAAAATGATACGGGTTGGACATTTCTCCTGGTCAAGGTGGAGCTCCTCTCAACACTTCAGGAGGGTAATTTTGTGCCACATTAGATGACATCTAGTGCTGTGAAAAAGTACTTGCCTTTTTCAAACAGGGGCATTGGGTGTTGCATAACTTTCTTTAGGAAATAAATGAAATAAGTATGTAATTGTTGTGTTATTTGTTTTCTCAGGTTCCCTTTATCTAATATTAGATTTTGGTTGAAGATCTGATAACATTCGCTATAAAAAAATATGCAAAAGCAGAGAAAATGAATTGCCCCCTTACACTGTAACTGGTTGTGCCACCTTTAGCTGCAATGGCTCCAACCAAATGCTTCCTTTGGTTGTTTATCAGTCTCTCACATCGCTGTGGGGAAATTTTAGAATTTCTTCCACAGCGACTCCCCCACATTTTGCTCTCGTCGACCCCAATACCACACAACAAGCCCCAAAAGGGGGGAGAAATAATCACTACTGAGTGAGATTCCCAATCTAATTAGTAGGATAGAAATGTGTGACATCACTATAAAGAATGCCCTTCTCCGATTTCTAAGAAAATCTCTAAACTAAACTAAGCTAATGTACTGTACTTGTCACCTTTTATGTCAATTCCTTTCCATGTACTACATCCTCAAACCTCTTGGTGGCACTGTGGTGGACCATAATGGTGGGTTCAGTGTTCAGTATGAGGACAAAATATTGACTTCCATGTAATAAGTGCTGCTCTAGGATCAGTTTCTCTACCTTAAACGCAACATTATTTAACCATTAACTGACCCTGGACCAGAGTTAAAGGAATAGTTATCTTCCACCTCTACCACTAACATATTAACAGATGATGTCTGTCTACCAAGTGAAGAACCACCTGGTTCACTGCCTTCCTGTCATCTCTGGTCTCAAGACCTCTCATATCCACAAAGAGGCCCTTGGAGGAGACCCTGGATGGGCTTGGGGACTTGGGATGACCCTTGTCATTACATGGTAGTGGAGCATGAGGGACACTATGGGAGATGTACATTTGGGCAAAATACCGTCCTCTCCTCGACTTGTTCGTACTCCGTCATCTCTCCTCCGTGACCCGGAAACCGATAAGTGATCGAGTGGTCAAGGAGAGTGTCAATTAGTTAGTAGGAGGAGTGTCCTCGCCTCCTCGATAGCCTCTCCCCGCCAAATAGTTTTGATATCTGCCACGCCTCCTTTGAAGCAGCTGTTGTTTACTCGGAGGAGAAAAGCATGCATAAAACAATATGCTACTTAACCTTTTATCTATAAAATGTCTAGCACAACTATCGAAATGTAATTTTACTAATTTGGGATTGCAACCCTGTAAACATAATTTGCTTGATGACACGTGAGTGGAGAGTCTCATTTCATACAAGCAAATTTGTTTCCACATTTCCTCTCCTCCCTCCTCCCCGTATGAAAAAATACTATAGGATACTATAAGGGCACAAGACGAGACCCATATGCAGACACAAGCGGCAGATGGTTGAGCTCTGTTATTTATTATAACACAAGGGGTAGGCAAAAGGCAGGCTGGGTACAGGCGAGAGTTCATGAACCAGGTCAGAGTCCAAACAGTACAGGGCGTTAGACAGTCTCGAGGTCAGGGCAGGAAGAATGGTCAGGCAGGCGGGTTCGGTGTCAGGACAGGCAAGGGTCAAAACAAGGAGGACTAGGAAAAACAGAGACTGGGAAAAATATGAGCTAGGAGATAAATGCTAGTTGGCAAACAAGACGAACTGGCACAGAGAGACAGAAAACACAGGTATAAATACACTGGGGATGATGAGCAACACCTGGAGGGGGTGGAGACAAGCACAAGGACAGATGAAACCGATCAGGGCGTGACATACCATGGTTAAATACTATTGCAGACTTTACTGTAGTATTCACTGTAGTGCTTTTGAGAGACTAAAGTTCACCAAAACACTACAGTGAATACTGTAGTATTTATTATAGTTTTGCAGACATGACTGTAGTATACTCTAGTATTTACAGTTTACTATAGTATATAAAAAACAGTAGTATATACTATAGAAATTACTGTAGTGTTTTTGCAGATGTAGTATACTGTAGTATTTACTGGTGTTTTTGGGGACATTACTGTAGTTTTCAAATAGGCACAAAAAATGATCCCTAATCAATTTTGTGCTATTATCTACTCCTTTATTTTCTTTAATAATCAAGAAGATATACATTTGACATATGAGCATATCTGATCATCATGCTTATTATTGCCAGATGCAACTTTCAGAATATTCTAAAAGAACCTCAAGGTGGCGCTTTAATATTTCCTTGCTACAAAATCCTACTTTCTGTGAACAATTTGAAACTGAATTGAATGAATCCATATTGACTAACAAAAAATGTATTTGATGATCATCAGATTTGATGGGGGCCATTAAAGGTTTTATTAAAAACAATGCAACTGCATTTGCATCTGGCCTAAATAAATAACAATTAAAGAAGATATCAGAATTGGAAAGGTTGTTAACGACGTTAGAGCGTTCTGAACTAACACTTTTTTCAGACCAGGTAACGACTACTCTTTTCAAAGTCAAGACAGAACTATATCTATTGATAAGACAAAGACCAGAATTTGCCATCCATCGACTTAGACTCGGCTATGGCAGTCGACCCAGTCGTCGACTGGCTATCAAGCTTCGCAGTAATTATCAATTAGCGGATGTTGCGACTATTGAATCTGAATCAGGTCAATTGATATCAGAGCCAAAATTAATCAACCAAAGATTCTCCCGTTTCTATAAAGAATTGTACACCACTGATCGTAAATCCACACCAAGTCAGATTAAGTCATTTTTTAAAGATATAAGATCTCTTCTCTCAACTTAAGAAGCCGGCTTGCTGGAACCCAACATCTCTCTCCATGAATACAAAAGGGCATTGAATCACCTAGTTGTGACAGTATTTCTCCTGAGGTCTATTTAAAATATTGTAACCAATTAGATCCACTGTTAATTGAAATGAATAACACCGAGATTCACAAAGGATGTAAATACAGCACTAATTTCACTTTGGTAAAAAAAAAAAGGTAAGGACGCCACCCAGTGCTCTCGCTATCGCACTCTATCGTTGATAAACACAGATAAGAAACTATTTTCTAAAATTCTGACATCCAGTCTCGAAATGTACCCAAATTGGTACATCTGGACCAAAGCAGGTTCTTATGGCTGCAGGGGCAGTATTGAGTAGCTTGGATGAAAAGGTGCCCAGAGTAAACTGCCTGCTCCTCAGTTCCAATTGCTAATATATGCATATTATTATTAGTATTGGATAGAAAACACTCTGAAGTTTCTAAAACTGTTTGAATGATGTCTGTGAGTATAACAGAACTCATATGGCAGGCAAAAACCTGAGAAGAAAATCCAACCAGGAAGTGGGAAATCTGAGGTTTGTAGGTTTTCAACTCATCGCCTATCGAATACACAGTGGGATATGGGTCAGTTTGCACTTCCTACGGCTTCCACTAGATATCAACAGTCTGTAGAACATTGTCTGATGCTTCTACTGTGAAGTGGGGCCGAAGGAGACGGGAATGAGTAAGGTCTACCATGAGCTGACCATGCTCTGAACATGCGCGTTCACATGAGAGGGAGCTCTGTTCCATCGCACTTCTGAAGACAATGGAATTCTCCGGTTGGAACATTATTGAAGATGTATGTTAAAAACATCCTGAAGATTGATTCAATACATCGTTTGACATGTTTCTACTGACTGTTATGGAACTTTTTGACATTTCGTCTGCTTTTAGTGAACGCGCTTCCTGACTTTGGATTTGTTTACCAAACACGCTAACAAAAATAGCTATTTGGACATAAATGATGGACATTACCGAACAAAACAAACATTTCTTGTGGAAGTGGGAGTCCTGGGAGTGCATTCCGACGAAGATCAGCAAAGGTAAGTGAAGATTTATAATGCTATTTATGACTTTTGTTGATTCCACAATTTGGCGGGTAACTGTATGGCTTCCTTTTGTGGCTGAACGCTGTTCTCAGATTATTGAATATTGTGCTTTTGCCGTAAAGCTTTTTTGAAATCTGACACAGCGGTTGCATTAACTTCTCTGCGCTACGGATCCCTTTAGCGGGATCATTTTCCTAAACAACCGCTGAATTGCAGGGCGCAAAATATTACTAAAAATATTTATAATCATGCAATCACAAGTGAAATATACCAAAACACAGCTTAGCTTGTTGTTAATCCACCTATCGTGTCAGATTTTGAAAATATGCTTTGCAGCTAAAGCAATCCAAGCTTTTGTGAGTGTATCAATCAATGCTACAACAGCTAGCCCCAAATTAGCATGGTCATGAAAGTCAGAAAAGCAATAGAATTAATCGCTTACCTTTGATAATCTTTGGATGTTTGCACTCACGAGACTCCCAGTTACACAATAAATGTTCTTTTTGTTCGATAAATATTACTTTTATAACAAAAAAACGCCATTTGGGTTGCACGTTATGTTCAGAAAACTACCGCCTCGTTCCGGTCCTGAAAGGCAGAAGAAAATTCCCAAACGTATCAGATTCAAAAATATTACTAAAAATATTTATAATCATGCAATCACAAGTGAAATATACCAAAACACAGTTTAGCTTGTTGTTAATCCACCTATCGTGTCAGATTTTGAAAATATGCTTTGCAGCGAAAGCAATCCAAGCTTTTGTGAGTGTATCAATCAATGCTACAACAGCTAGCCCCAAATTAGCATGGTCACGAAAGTCAGAAAAGCAACAAAATTAATCACTTACCTTTGATAATCTTCGGATGTTTGCACTCACGAGACTCCCAGTTACACAACAAATGTTATTTTTGTTCGATAAATATTACTTTTATAACAAAAAAACGCCATTTGGGTTGCGCGTTATGTTCAGAAAACCAAAGCCTCGTTCCGTTCGACGAAAATTCCAAAAAGTATCCGTAATGTTCGTAGAAACATGTCAAATGTTTTTTATAATCAATCCTCAGGTTGTTTTTAACAAACATAATCAATAATATTTCAACCGGACCGTAACCTATTCAATAAGAGAGAAAAAGAAAATGGAGAGCTACCCCTCTCGCGCGCAGGAACTAATCAGAGGACACCTGACTAGTTTTGAAATATCTCGCTCATTTTTCAAAATAAAAGCCTGAAACTATGTCTAAAGCCTGGTCACAGCCTGAGGAAGCCATTGGAAAAGGAATCTGGTGGATACCCCTTTAAATGGAAGAAAGACGGGCCAGGAAACACAGATAGAAAATAAAAATAATAACTTCTGGGTTATATTTTTTCAGGTTTTCGCCTGCAGAATCAGTTTTGTTATACTCACAGACAATATTTTGACAGTTTTGGAAACTTTGGAGTGTTTTCTATCCTAATCTGTAAATTATATGCATATTCTACGATCTGGACCTGAGAAATAGTCAGTTTACCTTGGGAACGTTATTTAAAAAACAAAAAAAATCTGACCCCTAGTGTCAATTAAGAACAAGTGTATCTTTAATTCTATGTAAAACATGTATCTTTCATCAAAGTTTATGATGAGTATTTCTGTTATTTGATGTGGCTCTGCAATTTCTACGGATATTTTGGAGGCATTTCTGAACATGGCGCCAATGTAAACTGAGGTTTTTGGATATAAATATGAACTTTATCGAACAAAACATATATGTATTGTGTAACATGAAGTCCTATGAAGATCATCAAAGGTTAGTGATTAATTTGATCTCTATTTCTGCTTTTTGTGACTCCTGTCTTTGGCTGGAAAAATGGCTGTGTTTTTCTGTGATTTTGCGGTGACCTAGCATAATCGTTTGTGGTGCTTTCGCTGTAAAGCCTTTTTGAAATCGGACACTGTGGTGGGATTAACAAGAAGTGTATCTTTAAAATGGTGTGAAATACTTGTATTCTTGAGGAATTTTAATTACGAGATTTCTGTTGTTTGAATTTGGCGCCCTGCACTTTCACTGGCTGTTGTCATATCGATCCCGTTAACGGGATTGCAGCCATAAGAAGTTGAAAGACGATTATCTTCAGATGATC
Source organism: Salvelinus namaycush (assembly GCF_016432855.1). Taxonomy (NCBI): domain Eukaryota; kingdom Metazoa; phylum Chordata; class Actinopteri; order Salmoniformes; family Salmonidae; genus Salvelinus; species Salvelinus namaycush. The sequence continues at coordinate 23,095,735 of NC_052330.1, read as the reverse complement.
TCCGTCCTCTGTTACATATCTTAGATGCTTCATCCGAAACTAAAGCTCCTTGGGTAGTTCTATATTTCGATGCAGATAAAGCTTTTGATAGACTAAAATGTTCATTTGATAGACTAAAATGTTCAGTTTTGGAACATATTGGACTTGGCTCCAATTTCATTAATATGATTAAAATACTATATACCAATACCTCAGCCATAGTAATAGCAGAAAATACATGCTCTGTTCCGTACAGAATAACTAGAAGTAGCAGGCAAGGTGATTCCATCTTCTATTTTTATTGTCTATGAAGCCCCTGGCCCAGGCCCAATTACACCAATATCTCTCAATTCTACAGATCATGTCATCTCATTATAGGCCAACGGTATCATACTTTATCTAGACAATGTATCTCAATCCCTCCCAAAAGCTTTGAAGATCATAGAAAAATTCAGCTCTATCTCAAGTTATAAAATAAATCTAACCAAATCTGCCCTACTGCATCTCAAGACCCCGATGGAGGACTCCGTCTTTACTTATGCAATCCCAATAATTTCCCATTTAAAATATTTGGAAATATATATATTTCCTTCCTTTGATAAAACCATTGTCAGAAGCTTTAACAGAACGCTCAAATCAATTCAATTTGACCTCAGTAGATGGGCAGAAATTTGCTTCCTGCAACACAAACTCAAAAAAGTTCTGGAACACTGTAAAGTTCATGGAGAATAAGAACACCTCCTCCCAGCTGCCCACTGCACTGAGGATAGGAAACTCTGTCACCACCGATAAATCCACTATAATTGAGAACTTCAATAAGCATTTTTCTACGGCTGGCCATGCTTTCCACCTGGCTACCCCTACCCCGGTCAACAGCACTGCACCCCCCACAGCAACTCGCCCAAGCCTTCCCCATTTCTCCTTCTCCCAAATCCAGTAAGCTGATGTTCTGAAAGAGCTGCAAAATCTGGACCCCTAGAAATCAGCCGGGCTAGACAATCTGGACCCTTTCTTTCTTAAACTATCTCCTGAAATTGTTGCAACCCCTATTACTAGCCTGTTCAACCTCTCTTTCGTGTCGTCTGAGATTCCCAAAGATTGGAAAGCAGCTGCGGTCATCCCCCTTTTCAAAGGGGGGGGACACTCTTGACCCAAACTGCTACAGACCTATATCTATCCTACCCCGCCTTTCTAAGGTCTTCGAAAGCCAAGTCAACAGACAGATCACCGACCATTTAGAATCCAACCGCACCTTCTCCGTTATGCAATCTGGTTTCAGAGCTGGTCATGGGTGCACCTCAGCCACGCTCAAGGTCCTAAACGATATCTTAACCACCATCGATAAGAAACAATACTGTGCAGCCGTATTCATTGACCTGGCCAAGGCTTTCGACTCTGTCAATCACCGCATCCTCATCGGCAGACTCGATAGCCTTGGTTTCTCAAATGATTGCCTTGCCTGGTACACCAACTACTTCTCAGACAGAGTTCAGTGTGTCAAATCGGAGGGCCTGTTGTCCGGGCCTCTGGCAGTCTCTATGGGGGTGCCACAGGGTTCAATTCTCAGGCCGACTGTCTTCTCTGTATACATCAATGATGTCGCTCTTGCTGCTGGTGATTCTCTGATCCACCTCTACACAGACGACACCATTCTGTATACTTCTGGCCCTTCTTTGGACACTGTGTTAACAACCCTCCAGACGAGCTTCAATGCCATACAACTCTCCTTCCGTGGCCTCCAACTGCTCTTAAATACAAGTAAAACTAAATGCATGCTCTTCAACCGATCGCTGCCTGCACCTGCCCGCCCGTCCAGCATCACTACTCTGGACAACTACAAATACCTAGGTGTCTGGTTAGACTGTAAACTCTCCTTCCAGACTCACATTAAACATCTCCAATCCAAAGTTAAATCTAGAATTGGCTTCCTATTTCGCAACAAAGCATCCTTCACTCATGCTGCCAAACATACCCCCGTAAAACTGACCATCCTACCGATCCTCGACTTCGGCGATGTCATTTACAAAATAGCCTCCAATACCCTACTCAACAAATTGGATGCAGTCTATCACAGTGCCATCCGTTTTGTCACCAAAGCCCCATATACTACCCACCACTGTGACCTGTACGCTCTCGTTGGCTGGCCCTCGCTTCATACTCGTCGCCAAACTCACTGGCTCCAGTTCATCTACAAGACCCTGCTAGGTAAAGTCCCCCTTTATCTCAGCTCGCTGGTCACCATAGCAGCACCCACCTGTAGCACGTGCTCCAGCAGGTATATCTCTCTGGTCACCCCCAAAACCAATTCCTCCTTTGGCCGCTTCTCCTTCCAGTTCTTTGCTGCCAATGACTGGAACGAACTACAAAAATCTCTGAAACTGGAAACACTTATCTCCCTCACTAGCTTTAAGCACCAGCTGTCAGAGCAGCTCACAGATTACTGCACCTGTACATAGTCCATCTATAATTTAGCCGAAACAACTACCTCTTCCCCTACTGTATTTATTTATTTATTTATTTTGCTCATTTGCACCACATTATTTCTATTTCTACTTTGCACATTCTTCCACTGCAAATCTACCATTCCAGTGTTTTACTTGCTTTTTTTGGATTTACTTCGCCACCATGGCCTTTTTTTGCCTTTACCTCCCTTATCTCACCTCATTTGCTCACATTGTATATAGACTTATTTTTCTACAGTATTATTGACTGTATGTTTGTTTTACTCCATGTGTAACTCTGTGTTGATGTATGTGTCGAACTGCTTTGCTTTATCTTGGCCAGGTCGCAATTGTAAATGAGAACTTGTTCTCAACTTGCCTACCTGGTTAAATAAAGGTGAAATAAAAATAAAATAAAGTCCCACTTGCTTTCGCCGGCCAAATATCTACTGTCAAAATGAATACATTGCCACGGCTGAATTTTGGTAGGTCAATGCTTCACTTGTCGCCCCCTTCTGGCTATTGGGATAAAATCCATAGTGCGGTTTCAAAATGTATATGGCAAGGTATGTACAGTGCATTCGGAAAGTATTCAGACCCCTTTGCTTTGTCCACATTTTGTTACGTTACAGCCTTATTCTAAAACGGATTTAATAATTGTTTCCCCTCATCAATCTTCACACAATACACCATAATGACAAAGCAAAACAGGTTTTTAGAATTTTTAAAAAATTTATAAAAAATGTAAAATATCACATTTACATGAGTATTCAGACCGTTTACTCAGTACTTTGTTGAAGCACCTTTGGCAGCAATTACAACCTCAAGTCTTCTTGGGTATGACGCTACAAGCTCGGCACACCTGTATTTGAGGAGTTTCTCCCATTCTTCTCTGCAGATCCTCTCAAGCTCTGTCAGGTTGGATGGGGGGGCATTGCTGCACAGCTATTTTCAGGTCCCTCCAGAGATGTTCGATCGGGTTCAAGACCGGGCTCTGTCTGGGCCACTCAAAGACATTCCTAGACTTGTCCCGAAGCCTCTCCTGCATTGTCTTGACTGTGTGCTTAGGGTTGTTGTCCTGTTGGAAGGTGAACCTTCACCCCAGTCTGAGGTCCTCAGGGCTCTGGAGCAGGTTTTCACCAAGGATCTCTCTGTACTTTGGTCCGTTCATCTTTCCCCCGATCCTGACGGGTCTTCCATGCCACTGAAAAATATCCCCACAGCATGATGCTGCCACTAACCATGCTTCACCGTAGGGATGGTGCCAGGTTTCCTCCAGATGTGACGCTTGGCATTCAGACCAAAGAGTTCAATCTTGGTTTCATCAGACCAGAGAATCTTGTTTCTCATTGTCTGAGACTCCTATAGGTGCCTTTCAGCAAACTCCAAACGGGCTGTCATGTGCCTTTTACTGACGAGTGCCTTCAGTCTGGCCACTCTACCATACAGTCCTGCAGAGATGGTTGTCCTTCTGGAAGGTTCTCCCATCTCCACAGAGGAACTCTGAAACTCTATCAGTGACCATCAGGTTCTTGGTCACCTCCTTGACCAAGGCCCTTCTCCCCCGATTGCACAGTTTGGCCGGGCGGCCAACTCTAGGAAGAGTCTTGGTGGTTCCAAACTTCTCCCATTTAAGAGTGATGGAGGTCACTGTGTTCTTGGGGACCTTCAATGCTGCAAAAAGTTTTTGGTACCCTTCCCCAGATCTGTGCCTCAACAGAATCCTGTCTCGAAGCTCTACGGAAAAGTCCTTCGATCTCATGGCTTGGTTTTTGCTCTGACATACACTGTCAACTGTGGGACCTTATATAGACAGGTGTGTGCCTTTTCAAATCTTGTCCAATCAATTGAATTGACCGCAGGTGGACTCCAATCAAGTTTTAGAAATAGCTCAATGATGATCAATGGAAACATAGCAAAGGGTCTGACTACTTATGTAAATAAGGTATTATTATTTTTAATACATTCACAAACATTCTAAAAACCTGTTTTCGCTTTGTCATGAAGGGGTATTGTGTGTAGATTTATGAGGAAAAACATATATTTAATACATTTTTGTAACTTAAAAAAATATGGAAAAGGTGAAGGGTTCTGAGTACTTTCCAAATGCACCTAACTGGCCTTGCCTAGTTAAATAAAGATTAAATAAAACATTTAAATAAATTGCTCCCGCAATTTCTGTTTGACGCAAATTTGAAAAACAATGTATTTGTAACGAAAGTCGTCGGGAGAAGGAGAGGAGGACCAAAGTGCAGCGTGGTACGTATCCATAATACTTTTAATCAAAAATGAATACACGAACAAAAACAACAAAACGACCAACGAACAGTTCTGACAGGTGCAACAAACACAAACCAGAAAATAACCACCCACAAACACAAGTGGGAAAACAGGCTACCTAAGTATGGCTCTCAATCAGAGACAACGATAGACAGCTGCCTCTGATTGAGAACCATACCAGGCCAAACACATAGAAACAGAAAACCTAGACCTACAACATAGAATACCCACCCACATCACACCCTGACCAAACTAAAAATAGAAACATACAAAGCGATCTACGGTCAGGGCGTGACAGTATTGGGAATCAAAATGGCATGCCCATAGTCCAATATTTCACAATAATGCCTTGCGATCTGAAAGGCGGCCTTTTGTACTATAGAAAAATGTGGATTGACACATGTTGGCTGTTTGGGGTTGGTGGAATGGGATGGGATGGGATGCAAGGGTGGAGGTCCACTTCTTCTTTTTATCCTCCTGGTTTTATTATTTATTATTAAACTCTGTATGTATTTCTTACTGTTTTTTTTATTTCATTTGAGTGGCAGCCTACAGGCACATAAACATATTACAATTTGAAATGAATAATGTACCTGTAACCCTCCAAACAAAAAAATAACTAAACAAAATTTGGTCACAAAAGAATCTCCCCATGTCACAGTAGGCTAGCTAGGCCTACTCATTGTCCATAACAAGTGCTTTTTATGGAAGGACATACATGGCATATCAAAGGTGTTGTTGTTTTGAATGGTCATTGTTGCTTACTGTATGTTGTTGTCTTTTGGATTATTGTCGTTGTGTTTATTTCTTCACTTGACCCTCTTTTCCCGGGTTGTGCCAGCTTGCTGGATCTAGGATGGTGACATCACAGTGTTGTTGTTGGTTAAACTAGGCCAGTGGGGCTGTAGTGGGTCAGAGTGCGTCATCTCGTCCCTCCCTGCGTGGAAAACACACTCCCTGAAACAACAACACACTCCCACAAACACAATCCCACTCTTTCCCAGATAACACACCAGATCGTATAGTATAAACACATGACACAAGTGAAAACACAGGAATACACAAACACAAAACACAATACATAGAAAACCTTCACACTCTTGTTAACCACATCTCCCATGGTTACTATGAACTGTAAACATTTACACCATCATAATATTGAATATAATCCACAACTATCCTTACACAAAGACATTTGGTCAACACATACATACAGTATCGAATGTCAAACATTGGCACTATATGCTATGGATTTGAGAATCCTCTCTCCAGTTCAATACAATAGACCAATGAAATGTCTCCTTATTTAAAACTAATGAAAATGCCAAAAGCTATAGTTGTTGTGGGGTCATGTTGACAGGCGATGCTGTGTATCCTTTGTTGTGGGGGTGGTGTGTGGTGTTTGGTGAATTTGTGTTAGTGTGTCTCCATTGTGACGTGTGTAATCCGCATGCTCCCTAATCCACGAGCAGGTGGCCAGGCGTGTGGTGTCCGTGGGGGTGCAGAGAAGGCACACTCCTCCTGCCTCGCCTAACACACACACACACACACACACACACACACACACCACACATCACATACACACACGCAAGCACGCCACACACACAAACACAAACACACACACAAACACATTCATACACACGCACACACACAAATGCTCCACTTTGTGTCTGAGACTTGAGAGAGGGACTGGACACACAAAAAACACACATTCATACAAACACACACACACACACACACACACAAATAGATATACACACTATTCCAAAGACTCGCACGTGCCAGAATTGATATACCCCAGCTCCCCTTCCACCTCTCCTTGCGTGTATCCACACAGCCGTGCACGCTTTCAGGGCCTATCTGCTGGCCTAAACAGGTGGGCCAGGCCCATGACTCAGGGCAGGGTGGGGGAGGGAGGTAGGGAGGGCATCTGTCAAATAACTAGCATCCTCCTCGACCACCTCGCCATCTGGTACTTCATACAGCCTATATCATCCAGACAGGTCAGGTGTCATAATACAGCCTATATCATCCAGACTGGTCAGGTGTCATAATACAGCCAGTATGACTGGTCGGTGTCTTAATACAGCTTACAGTATATCATCCAGACTGGTCAGGTGTCCTTCATACAGCCTATATCATCCAGACTGGTCAGGTGTCATAATACAGCCAGTATGACTGGTCGGTGTCTAAATACAGCTTACAGTATATCATCCAGGCTGGTCAGGTGTCCTTCATACAGCCTATATCATCCAGACTGGTCAGGTGTCATAATATAGCCAGTATGACTGGTCGGTGTCTTAATACAGCTTACAGAATATCATCCAGACTGGTCAGGTGTCCTTCACACAGCCTATATCATCCAGACTGGTTACGTGTCATAATACAGCCAGTATGACTGGTCGGGTGTCTAAATACAGCCTACAGTATATCATCCAGACTGGTCAGGTGTCCTTCATACAGCCTATATCATCCAGACTGGTCAGGTGTCATAATACAGCCAGTATGACTGGTCGGGTGTCTAAATACAGCCTACAGTATATCATCCAGACTGGTCAGGTGTCCTTCATACAGCCTATATCATCTAGACTGGTCAGGTGTCTTCATACAGCCTATATCATCCAGACTGGTCAGGTGTCTTAATTAATACAGCCTATATCATAAACGTTCTCAAGCCACCCTCTGCCATCGGCGCCATAGTGGTGCCCAAAAGTCGTGATAAGCCCAGTCATTCTGGACGGAGGCTAATGACTGTTTATTCTAAATTACACTATAGTGTCCTGGAAATAGGATTACGTTGCTAAAGTAGGCAACTATTTAGTAGAAACAACTTTGCCATCATTATCATGTCGTCAAATTCTTACTTTAGACAGATGTCAATGTTGTCATTACCTAGAAAAGTTTGTAAAAAAATAGCTAGCAATAATAACATTAGCTAGCTAAATCTGGTGGTCTCCCCTCAATCTTAGCTAGCTAGCTAAAGGTATACTGCATCTAAAGTAAATTTGGCGACACCAAAATGATGACAAAAGGCTTACCTACTAATTATTTGCCTCCTTTTGAAATGGCATTGTATTTCCAAGCCAATGTAATGGACTTTTGATGAAATCTTCATCAGCTCTCAATGACAATGCGTTGAGTAGAATGCTCAGTTGGGCATCAGTCCAATGTTCAAAACAATGTTGTGACAAAACGTGCAATCCATGAATAGTGTTCTAGTAGGGTGTTCTAGACACATTGTCCAAGAGTCTAGAGTCAGATGAGAGATTGTGTACAGGTCATTAGTGTGAGCAACTAGGTTTGAAATGAGCCGTTCCTTTGTGTCCCTTTGCGGACTCAGGGTGAGATTGTCCCAGTTGTCCCTCATAGAGATGGATGCCATGTAAACAGAGGTTGATTGTACCACATCTAGTTTATGGGGAACATTACAGTGCTGGTGTGGATGATACCCCATGTCCCTGCTCTGCCTGATCCAGTCTTACAGTAGTTAGCTGATGGCAGAAGACGACTGGCAGCTGACAGCTGGGATGGCCCTCTGACCTTTGATCTCTAACCCTAACCCTTACTCTGGAGAATGATTAAAACAGAGTCTGTTTCCCCTAGACACTGATCTACCATAAATCCGACCCAGAATGATAACAAACACTAGTTAAAGTAAAGATCCTTCAGACTTTAGTCACTGTCCCTCAGGACTAATTGTAGTTGTTTGAACAAATAAACTGCTGTGTGAACAAAGAAACTGTTTTCTATTCTCTCCCTTTCCATCTCTTCCTGTCTCTTTCTCTCTGTCTGGGCCCCGAAAAGCTTGTTATTCCTTATATAGCCCACTTTAAATAAGGTGCCTTTTGAGACACAGCTTTGAATTGGATGCCTTTAAAAACACAGCCCACTCTATAAGGTGCCTTTTGAGACATAGCTTTGAATAGGGTGCCTTTAAAAACACAGCCCACTCTTAACTGGGTCAGGTGAGAGCCTGTTGGATATTCACTGACATCATCAGACTCAAACACCTGAGCAGTGGGCCAATGAGTCTCCATCATATGTCCCAGAGACCATATAGAGATGTTCTGTGTACCCTTCTAGGGACAGTGTGCCTGACAACACACCACCAGTCTATCAGCCTTTTCAGATTCCGTTCCAAATGCTTTTAGCCTCACAACAAGCTTATGAACTAATTCAAATTGTGCCATTAGATGTATGTAATCTGTTATTAGAGCATCTACATTTTGCTCTTAAGGAGATTTGTGTTTTTTCATGCTAATGGTGCGTTGGTATAAAGACTGGAGTGTTTTGTTGGCTTGTTGTCCTGTAGTCTGTCTATATAATCCAGGTTGAAAGGTCTCCAAGCTAAATGGAAGCTGCATGAGGAACAATAAATAGCCATTAACATCACCCGAAAGCCATTCTGATACTCAAATGGTATTTTATTTGTATTTATTTTTTTACATATGTCCGAACATTAAAAACCTGTAATAAGCTTTCAGCTTTGTGTCTTTTATCTCTGGAATAAAGAAGACGATGTTGATATATTTGTCTCACATGTGTAACCCCATCAATATGTTTCAAAACGCCACACAGACTAAATCCTAAACTAAAGTCATTCCAATTTACAGTCAGAATTCTCTATACTTATACACTATTTACTTATATGTATATAAAATGAATAATTATTGGCGAAATGTATGTACAGAATATGATATAAACCATAGTTTTCTAAGCATTGAAAGAGTATACAGTATATTATATGTCCAAGAAAATCAATGGACTAAGAGAATTCCTGTTTGTCATGTAAAAAGTGTAACCAAAAACACCACAGACAAACGCAAAGGGCAATGAAAACAACAAGCATCAGTTTAACATGATAGTAGTAGAGGTGTTTTTATTTTTTACACCCAACATGGTACATGTTTACAATTTAGTTAGCCGGCACTCTTATCCAGAGCCGCTAACAGTTAGCGTCCTTGGTGTGCGCTGCTATCTTTGGAAGTGCACTGAGGAGGTCCATGTTGGAAGCCTGGGACCCTTATAGAATGGGCAGCAATATTGCATTAATTGTAATTGATCAGAACCAAGTCACAGTCAAGGGGAGAAAACGTGACTAAGTAACACCCCTGTATCACCAGTGTGTGTGTGTGTGTGTGTGGGGGGGTGGGTGTGGGTGGGTGGGTGGGTGGGTGGGTGGGTGGGTGGGTGTGTGTGTGTGTGTGTGTGTGTGTGTGTGTGTGTGTGTGTGTGTGTGTGTGTGTGTGTGTGGGTAGGTGGGTGGGTGGGTGTCAGTGTGTGTGTACCATGGTTATTAACCATTTACCATATTCCCCAACCGTCAGAAACTACGTCCTTTATTTAACACAGAAAAACTATTGTTTCATCAAGTCAAATGAGATTCCATGTTTGGTGATGTAGATTAATTATGTATGTGTTGTTGTGTTGATATGTGATAGAGACACTGCTGTCACTGCCTGTATCCCTGGGAATGTAGGACAGCATCCTTTTGCATAACAATACACAGTAGTCTTTAGTTTAGTTCTCACAAACAACATGGCCGTTGGTTTATTTTATAAAGAGGTTCTATTCTTTATAAAAGAACACTTGTATATTTTTAACGGTGTTCTTGTAGACACCTGCGTTTACTTGGAACTGGTCAATTTCAAATGACAAAAGATGCTACAGTATTATGGCTTATAGGGGAGGTGATGATATTGACATTAATTCAAATATACCAACCCTGGTTGTGCAAGTTGAGCATAAGAAATAGCTGGATGAGTACCAAATTATAGTACCATTTTTATTTGTTCTCTTTTTTAGATTTCCAGTGTGGGACATTTTAAATAACAATGCTTTTGTCTACCAATAGCCCCATATACAAACTAAATTCTGAAGAGTTCATTGATAAAATATTGATAGCTCACAGGGGAGAAATTAGGCTACTTTTCCCAATTCTGATATTCCTAAACCATAGTAGGCCTAGCCTATATTTACTGGATGAATATATCACTGCAGCAGAAAATCGATAAAATATAAGAACTTTGAGATTTTTCTTTATTTTGAAAACCATTAACAAATTCTCTAAGTCACAAAACCCATAAAAGTTTACTGAGTCATATTGACATTTCCTAGTAATTCTCTACGGATGTTTGGGGCTTGGGGCGCTTTGCGAGCGCTGGATCATAGCCTAATTTCGCTAATGGCAATGCGTGGAATTCGCTGGGCGCGCGACAAAGTGCCTGTCTGGTGTGCTTGGGAAAGCCCTATTTTGCCTCTCTGGGCCCGGTTTCCCGATAGCTATGGAATTTAGTCTTACGAGTGTTTTAAGATGCCTCTTTCCTACAACCGCTGAAGATGAAACATGCATTTCCCAAAACACCAGGCAAAAATAATGGTCGCTAAGTGCGTCATTGGAACATAGATACTGATAGGATCGAAAGAAAGGGAGCGCTGCTCTCGGATCAGCTTTCTCCATTGAAATCTTACCTTAACATTAGAAATATTTCACAATACTGATAAGCTCCTATTACCACCTATGGCTACACATTATGAGGCGACTTATTCTAATGCTTTCCCAATAAAAACACTAAATCACCGATTTGGCACATGATTGCGCACATGTCAGGCTATATATACATCATTAAATATATTGAGACACATTACAGACAGTAGCCTAGAAGTATCAAAATATAAATTAATTGATTGAACATTAAATGTATTTCAGTATGATTGAAATAGGCTTATAGCCTACTGTCTATATTTTAATGCAGTCATCTCTGTTTACAAGTTTACAACTGTTTACAATTGAAGTCAATTGCAAAGACATTGGCAACTTTGTATTTGTAGTCAACTTTGTTCTAAAGTTATCAGTGGTCACAAAAATAAGGATAAGCCATGTGATTCTATGTTTAACGGAGATCTTCTGTGTATAAAGTGACGCGGGAGGGCAAACAAGCATCTGAAGCCCCACTTAGCTGTTCTACGAGTGGTCTGAGGCAGGAGTTAGATTACGAGCGTTTTCAAGTGCAACGTTAATAAAGACGTTTTTCAGAAACAGCTTGGAGATTGAACGATATTCCTACGAAGGTTCTAACGAATTTAGCCTTAAGATGCTTTTGAGAAACCGGGCCCTGGTCCGCACCCCGCAGCAGTGACCAGGGCCAAGGCTGGGTTTTAAAACTCCAAGCTCAAGGCTTTTTATTGTTTAACATCCACAAATGCGATGAAGGGATTAATGAAGCGTCTGCCGGACCCATATGTCCCTTCGTGCCGAGTGGCGCTTAATTAAAACCAAAAGCCTAGGAATGGAATCTTGCACAAATAGGTCCCTCTGGCCTGCTCCGCTCAAGTCTTGCTATCTTAGCTACATGTATTTATTTCACCTTTATTTAACTAATAGCCAAATTGAATATATAGCATGGTAACGACAAAAATGATATTTATAATTATATTAGAATAATCATTCTAGAATAATAATGATGATAATGATAAATTATAGCACTGACAATTATTTAGATTCTTGTTTCATTATACACTGCATGACCAGAAGTATGTGGACACCTGATCATCGAACACCTCATTCCAAAATCATGTGCATTAATATGGAGTTGGTTCCCACTTTATTGCTATCCAGTCTTCTGGGAAGGCTTTCCACTAGATGTTGGAACATTGCTTCCATTCAGCCATAAGAGCATTGGTGAGGGAGGGCACTGATGTTGTGTGATTAGGCCTGGCTCGCAGTCGGCGTTCCAATTCATTCCAAAGGTGTTCGATGGGGTTGAGGTCAGGGCTTTGTGCAGGCCAGTCAAGTTCTTCCACACTGATCTTGACAAACCATTTCTGTATGGACCTCGCTTTGTGCACGGGGTATTGTCATACTGAAACAGGAAAGGGCCTTCCCCAAACTGTTTCCGCAAAGTTGGAAGTACAGAATCGTCTAGAATGTCATTGTATGTTGTAGCATTAAGATTTCCCTTCACTGGAAATAAGTGGCCTAGTCCGAACGATGAAAAACAGCCCCAGACCATTATTCCTCCTCCAACAAACTTAACAGTTGGCACTATGCATTCGGGCAGGTAGCGTTCTCCTGGCATCCACCAAACCCACATTCATCCTTCGGACTGCCAGATGGTGAAGCGTGATTCATCTCTCCAGAGAACGCGTTTCCACTGCTCCAGAGTCCAATGGCCACTCCAGCCGATGCTTGGCATTGTGCATGGTGATCTTAGGACCAAGCCTGGCCTGCTGAGGAGTGACGGACTCCATCCTAGCTGGAGGGGTGCTCTCATCTTATCTACGAACATAGACAGGGCTCTAACTCCTCTAGCTCCACAATGAGATAGGGTGCTGGCCAGGCAGCAGGCTGTTAGCCAGCCTGCCAGCTTAGTGGAGTCTGCCACTAGCACAGTCAGTGTAGTCAGCTCAGCTATCCCCATTGAGACCTTGTCTGTGCCTCAATCTAGGTTGGGCAAAACTAAACATGGTGGTGTTCGCTTTACCAATCTCACTGGAATAAAGACCTCCTCCGTTCCTGCCATTATTGAAAGAGAGTGTGATATCACACATCTCAAAATAGGGCTACATAATGTTAGATCCCTCACTTCCAAGGCAGTCATAGTCAATGAACTAATCACTGATTATAATCTTGATGTGATTGGCCTGACATGGCTTAAGCCTGATGAATTTACTGTGATAATGAGGGCTCACCTCCTGGTTACACTAGTGACCATATCCCTCGCGCATCCCGCAAAGGCGGGGGTGTTGCTAACATTCACAATAGCAAATTTCAATTTACAAAAAAAAAGCGACTGCGTTTTTGTCTTTTGGGCTTCTAGTCATGAAATCTATTTTTATTTTATTTTTTATTTCACCTTTATTTAACCAGGTAGGCAAGTTAAGAACAAGTTCTCATTTACAATTGCGACCTGGCCAAGATAAAGCAAAGCAGTTCGACACATACAACAACACAGAGTTACACATGGAGTAAAACAAACATACAGTCAATAATACAGTAGGAAAAAAAAAGTATATACAATGTGAGCAAATGAGGTGAGATAAGGGAGGTAAAGGCAAAAAAAAGGCCATGGTGGCGAAGTAAATCCAATATAGCAAGTAAAACACTGGAATGGTAGATTTGCAGTGGAAGAATGTGCAAAATAAAGCTAGAAATAATGGGGTGCAAAGGAGCTAAATAAATAAATAAATACAGTAGGGGGAGAGGTAGTTGTTTGGGTTAAATTATAGATGGGCTATGTACAGGTGCAGTAATCTGTGAGCTGCTCTGACAGCTGGTGCTTAAAGCTAGTGAGGGAGATAAGTGTTTCCAGTTTCAGAGATTTTTGTAGTTTATTCCAGTCATTGGCAGCAGAGAACTGGAAGGAGAGGCGGCCAAAGGAAGAATTGGTTTTGGGGGTGACCAGAGAGATATACCTGCTGGAGAGCGTGCTACAGGTGGGTGCTGCTATGGTGACCAGCGAGCTGAGATAAGGGGGGACTTTACCTAGCAGGGTCTTGTAGATGACCTGGAGCCAGTGGGTTTGGCGACGAGTATGAAGCGAGGGCCAGCCAACGAGAGCGTACAGGTCGCAGTGGTGGGTAGTATATGGGGCTTTGGTGACAAAACGGATGGCACTGTGATAGACTGCATCCAATTTGTTGAGTAGGGTATTGGAGGCTATTTTGTAAATGACATCGCCGAAGTTGAGGATCGGTAGGATGGTCAGTTTTACAAGGGTATGTTTGGCAGCATCAGTGAAGGATGCTTTGTTGCGAAATAGGAAGCCAATTCTAGATTTAACTTTGAATTGGAGATGTTTGATGTGAGTCTGGAAGGAGAGTTTACAGTCTAACCAGACACCTAGGTATTTGTAGTTCTCCACATATTCTAAGTCAGAACCGTCCAGAGTAGTGATGTTGGACGGGCGGGCAGGTGCAGGCAGCGATCGGTTGAAGAGCATGCATTTAGTTTTACTTGTATTTAAGAGCAATTGGAGGCCACGGAAGGAGAGTTGTATGGCATTGAAGCTCGTCTGGAGGGTTGTTAAAACTTCTCTGCGCTACGGATCCCTTTTACGGGATCATTTTCCTAAACAACCGCTGAATTGCAGGGCGCAAAATATTACTGAAAATATTTATAATCATGCAATCACAAGTGAAATATACCAAAACTCAGCTTAGATTGTTGTTATTCCATCTATCGTGTCAGATTTTGAAAATATGCTTTACAGCAAAAGAAATCCAAGCTTTTGTGAGTGGATCAATCAATGCTAGAACAGCTAGCCCCAAATTAGCATGGTCACGAAAGTCAGAAAAGCAATAAAATTAATCGCTTACCTTTGATAATCTTTGGATGTTTGCACTCACGAGACTCCCAGTTACACAATAAATGTTATTTTTGTTCGATAAATATTACTTTTATAACAAAATAAACGCCATTTGGGTTGGCCGTTATGTTCAGTAAACCAAAGCCTCGTTCCGTTCGACGAAAATTCCCAAAAGTATCCGTAATGGTCGTAGAAACATGTCAAATGTTTTTTATAATGAATCGTTAAGTTGTTTTTAAAAAACAAAATCGATAATATATCAACCGGACCGTAACCTATTCAATAAGAGAGAAAAAGAAAATGGGGAGCTACCTCTCTCGCACGCAGGAACTATTCAGAGGATACCTGACTAGTTTTGAAAAATCTCACTCATTTTTCAAAATAAAAGCCTGAAACTATGTCTAAAGCCTGGTCACAGCCTGAGGAAGCCATCACAGACAATATTTTGACAGTTTTGGAAACTTTGGAGTGTTTTCTATCCTAATCTGTAAATTATATGCATATTCTACGATCTGGACCTGAGAAATAGTCCGTTTACCTTGGGAACGTTATTTTAAAAAATGTAAAAAATCTGACCCCTAGCGTCAAGAGGTTAACACAGTGTCCAAAGAAGGGCCAGAAGTATACAGAATGGTGTCGTCTGCATAGAGGTGGATCAGAGACTCACCAGCAGCAAAAGCAACATCATTGATATATACAGAGAAGAGAGTCGGTCCAAGAATTGAACCCTGTGGCACCCCCCATAGAGACTGCCAGAGGCCCGGACAACAGGCCCTCCGATTTGACACACTGAACTCTATCAGAGAAGTAGTTGGTGAACCAGGCGAGGCAATCATTTGAGAAACCAAGGCTATCAAGTCTGCCGATGAGGATGTGGTGACTGACAGAGTCGAAAGCCTTGGCCAGGTCAATGAATACGGCTGCACACTATTGTTTCTTATCGATGGCGGTTAGGATATCGTTTAGGACCTTGAGCGTGGCTGAGGTGCACCCATGACCAGCTCTGAAACCAGATTGCTTAGCGGAGAAGGTATGGTGGGATTCGAAATGGTCGGTGATCTGTCTGTTGACTTGGCTTTCGAAGACCTTAGAAAGGCAGGGTAGGATAGATATAGGTCTGTAGCAGTTTGGGTCAAGAGTGTCCCCCACTTTGAAGAGCTGCTTTCCAATCTTTGGGAATCTCAGACACGAAAGAGAGGTTGAACAGGCTAGTAATAGGGGTTGCAACAATTTCGGCAGATAATTTTAGAAAGAAAGGGTCCAGATTGTCTAGCCCGGCTGATTTGTAGGGGTCCAGATTTTGCAGCTCTTTCAGAACATCAGCTTACTGGATTTGGGAGAAAGAGAAATGGGGAAGGTTTGGGCGAGTTGCTGTGGGGGGTGCAGTGCTGTTGACCGGGGTAGGGGTAGCCAGGTGGAAAGCATGGCCAGCCGTAGAAAAATGCTTATTGAAATTCTCAATTATAGTGGATTTATTGGTGGTGACAGTGTTTCCTGTCTTCAGTGCAGTGGGCAGCTGGGAGAAGGTGTTCTTATTCTCCATGGACTTTACAGTGTCCCAGAACTTTTTTGAGTTTGTGTTGCAGGAAGCAAATTTCTGCTTGAAAAAGCTAGCCTTGGCTTTTCTAACTGCCTGTGTATATTGGTTTCTAGCTTCCCTGAAAAGTTGCATATCACGGGGGCTGTTCGATGCTAATGCAGAACGCCATAGGATGTTTTTGTGTTGGTTAAGGGCAGTCAGGTCTGGAGAGAACCAAGGGCTATATCTGTTCCTGGTTCTACATTTCTTGAATGGGGCATGCTTATTTAAGATGGTGAGGAAGGCATTTTTTTTAAATAACCAGGCATCCTCTACTGACGGGATGAGATCAATATCCTTCCAGGATACCCCGGCCAGGTCGATTAGAAAGGCCTGCTCGCTGATGTGTTTCAGGGAGCGTTTGACAGTGATGAGTGGAGGTTGTTTGACCGCTGACCCATTACGGATGCAGGCAATGAGGCAGTGATCGGTGAGATCTTGGTTAAAAACAGCAGAGGTGTATTTAGAGGGCAAGTTGGTTAGGATGATATCTATGAGGGTGCCCGTGTTTACGGCTTTGGGGTGGTACCTGGTAGGTTCATTGATCATTTGTGTGAGATTGAGGGCATCAAGCTTAGATTGTAGGATGGCTGGGGTGTTAAGCATGTTCCAGTTTAGGTCGCCTAGCAGCACGAGCTCTGAAGATAGATGGGGGGAATCAGTTCACATATGGTGTCCAGAGCACAGCTGGGGGCAGAGGGTGGTCTATAGCAGGCGGCAACGGTGAGAGACTTGTTTTTAGAGAGGTGGATTTTTAAAAGTAGAAGTTCAAATTGCTTGGGTACAGACCTGGATAGTAGTAGGACAGAACTCTGCAGGCTATCTTTGCAGTAGATTGCAACACCGCCCCCTTTGGCCGTTCTATCTTGTCTGAAAATGTTGTAGTTAGGAATGGAGATTTCAGAATTGTTGGTGGTCTTCCTAAGCCAGGATTCAGACACGGCTAGAACATCCGGGTTGGCAGTGTGTGCTAAAGCAGTGAATAAAACAAACTTAGGGAGGAGGCTTCTAATGTTAACATGCATGAAACCAAGGCTATTACGGTTACAGAAGTCATCAAAAGAGAGCGCCTGGGGAATAGGAGTGGAGCTAGGCACTGCAGGGCCTGGAACAGAGAGTAAAAGGAGGTTTCTGGGGGCGATAAAATAGCTTCAAGGTATAATGTACAGACAAAGGTATGGTAGGATGTGAATACAGTGGAGGTAAACCTAGGTATTGAGTGATGATGAGAGATATATTGTCTCTATAAACTTAATTGAAACCAGGTGATGTCATCGCATGTGTGGGTGGTGGAACTGAAATGTTGGATAAGGTATAATGAGCAGGGCTAGAGGCTCTACAGTGAAATAAGCCAATAAACACTAACCAGAACAGCGATGGACAAGGCATATTGACATTAAGGAGAGGCATGCTTAGTCGAGTGATCATAAGGGTCCAGTGAGTAGTGAGGTTGGTTGGGGTAACGGCGATTCAGACAGCTAGCTGAGCCATCGGTAGCAAGCTAGCATAGGATGGAAGTCTGATTTTAGCCACCTCGTGTGTTTCCGATGGTAGATTAGTGGGGTTCCGTGTGGTAGAGGGGATCAATCCAATTGGCAAAATAGATATAGTTATAGTGACCCAAGAAAAATTGTCCGATAGATAGACCTATTCAGATAGCAGCCGATAAGACAGCTAACGATTAGCGGGCCGCAGATGGGCGTTCAGGTAACGTCGCGACGGAGGGGCCAGTTGGATAACTCCCTCGGGCAGATAACGTCGGTAGTCCAGTCGTGAAGGCCCGGTGGGGCTCCGCATCGGCAGTAAAACGGGTCCGGATAGGTTATTGTAGCCCAGGAGTGTCTGATGGAACTCTTCAGCTGGCTAGCTCTGGAATAATTTATGCTTGCTCCGGGATCGACGTAAGCCAATAGTCACATGGATAGCAGCTAGCTAGCTGCGAGATCCAGGTGTAAATGTCCAGAGCTTGCGGTTGAAATCCGGGGATATGGAGAGAAAAATAGGTCCAGTATGTTCTGGTCTGAGTCGCGTTGTACAAAACTGGCGATAGCTTTTCGAACTAAAGGATAGCTGATGACCATAAACCGTGGTTAGCTGAATGCTAACGTTAGCCAATAAACTGGCTAGCTTCTGGCTAGCTTCTGGTTAGCTTCTGGTTAGCTTCTGGCTAGCTTCTGGTTAGCTTCTGGCTAGCTTCTTGCTAGCTTCTATTGTGGATTTCAGATTTGAGGTAAATAATACTTTTTTAAATAATTGGTGAGGCGGGTTGCAGGAGTGTTTTGAAGTTTAGTTTTTGGAAAAGAAAATATATAAAAGATATGCGAAGAAAGATGTAAATATATATATACACGGGACACGACAAGACGAGGACAAAGGACGTCTGACTGCTATGCCATCTTGGGGCATCAAAATGCAGCCTACTCAATCACATTTTATAGCTACTGTTTACAGGCCTCCTGGGCCATATACAGCGTTCCTCACTGAGTGCCCTCAATTCCTATCGGACCTTGTTGTCATGGCAGATAATATTCAATTTTTGGTGACTTTAATATTCACATGGAAAAGTTCACAGACCCACTCCAAAGGGCTTTCGGAGCCATCATCGACTCAGTGGGTTTTGTCCAACATGTCTCCAGACCTACTCACTGCCACAGTCATACTCTGGACCTAGTTTTGTCCCGTGGAATTAATGTTGTGGATCTTAATGTTTTTCCTCATAATCCTGGAGTATCGGACCACCATTTTATTACGTTTGCAATCGCAACAAATAATCTGCTCAGACCCCAACCAAGGATAATCAAAAGCCATGCTTTAAATTCTCGGACAATCCAAAGATTCTTAGATGCCCTTCCAGACTCCCTCCACCTACCCAAGGACGTCAGAGTACAAAATTCAGTTAACCACCTAACTGAGGAACTCAATTTAACCTTGCGTAATACCCTAGATGCAGTCGCACCCCTAAAAACAAAAAGCATTTGTCATAAGAAACTAGCTCCCTGGTGTACAGAAAATACCCAAGCTCTGAAGCAAGCTTCCAGAAAATTGGAACGGAAATGGCGCTACACCAAACTGGAAGTCTTCCGACTAGCTTGGAAAGACAGTACCGTGCAGTATCGAAGAGCCCTCAATGCTGCTCGATCATCCTATTTTTCCAACATAATTGAGGAAAATAAGAACAATCCAAAATGTATTTTTGATACTGTCGCAAAGTTAACATTCTCCAAGAGAGGATGGCTTTCACTTCAGCAGTGATAAATGCATGAACTTCTTTGATGAAAAGATCATGATCATTAGAAAGCAAATTACGAACTTTTCTTTAAATCTGCGTATTCCTCCAAAGCTCAGTTGTCCTGAGTCTGCACAACACTGCCAGGACGTAGGATCAAGGGAGACACTCACGTTTTTTAATACTATATCTCTTGACACATTGATGAAAATAATAATGGCCTCTAAACCTTCAAGCTGCATACTGGACCCTATTCCAACTAAACTACTGAAAGAGCTGCTTCCTGTGCTTGGCCCTCCTATGTTGAACATAATAAACGGCTCTCTATCCACCGGATGTGTACCAAACTCAGTAAAAGTGGCAGTAATAAAGCCTCTCTTGAAAATGCCAAACCTTGACCCAGAAAATATAAAAAAACTATCTGCCTATATTGAATCTCCCATTCCTCTCAAAACATTTTGAAAAAGCTGTTGCACAGCAACTCACTGCATTCCTGAAGACAAGCAATGTATATGAAACGCTTCAGTCTGGTTTTAGACCCCATCATAGCACTGAGACTGCACTTGTGAAGGTGGTAAATGACCTTTTAATGGCATCAGACCGAGGCTTTGCATCTGTCCTCGTGCTCCTAGACCTTAGTGCTGCTTTTGATACCATCGATCACCACATTCTTTTGGAGAAGTTGGAAACCCAAACTAATTGTTCTACACGGACGAGTTCGGGCCTGGTTTAGATCTTCTCTGTTGGAAAGATATCAGTTTGTCTTTGTAGATGGTTTGTCCTCTGACAAATCAACTGTAAATGTCAGTGTTCCTCAAGGCTCTGTTTTAGGACCACTATTGTTTCACTATATATTTTACCTCTTGGTGATGTCATTCGTAAACATAATGTTAACTTTACTGTTATGTGGACGACACAGCTGTACATTTCAATGAAACATAGTGAAGCCCCAAAATTTCCCTACCTGGAAGCCTGTGTTTTAGACATAAGGAAGTGGATGGCGGCAAATGTTCTACTTATAAACAGACAAAACAGAGATGCTAGTTCTAGGTCCCAAGAAACAAAGAGATCTTCTGTTGGATCTGACAATTAATCTTGATGGTTGTGCAGTCGTCTCAAATAAAACTGTGAAGGACCTCGGCCTTACTCTAGACCCTGATCTCTCTTTTGACAAACATATCAAGACTGTTTCAAGGACACCTTTTTTCCATCTACGTAACATTGCAAAAATCAGAAGCTTTCTGTCCAAAAATGATGCAGAAAAATTCATCCATGCTTTTGTCACTTCTAGGTTAGACTACTGCAATGCTCTACTTTCCAGCTACCCAGATAAAGTACGAAATAAACTTCAGTTAGTGCTAAACACAGCTGCTAGAATCTTGATTAGAACCGACATTTTTTATCATATTACTCCAGTGCTAGCCTCTCTACACTGGCTTCATGTTAATGCAAGGGCTGATTTCAAGGTTTTACTGCTAACCTACAAAGCATTACATGGGCTTGCTCCTACCTATCTTTCCGATTTGGTCCTGCCGTACATACCTACACGTACGCTATGGTCACAAGACGGAGGCCTCCTTCCCGTCCCTAGAATTTCTAAGCAAACCGCTGGAGGCAGGGCTTTCTCCTATAGAGCTCAATTTTTATGGAATGGTCTGCCTATCCATGTGAGAGATGCAGACTCGGTCTCGACCTTTAAGTCTTTATTGAAGACTCATCTCTTCAGTAGGTCCTATGATTGAGTGTAATCTGGCCCAGAAGTGTGAAGGTGAATGGAAAGCCACTGGAGCAACGAACCGCCCTTGCTGTCTCTGCCTGGCTGGTTCCCCTCTCTCCACTGGGATTATCTGCCTCTAATCATATTACAGGGGCTGAGTCACTGGCTTACTGGTGCTCTTCCATGCCGTACCTAGGAGGGGTGCGCCACTTGAGTGGGTTGAGTCACTGAGGTGATCTTCCTGTCCGAGTTGGCGCCCCCCTTGGGTTTGTGCTGTGGGGGAGGTCTTCGTGGGCAATACTCTGCCTTGTCTCAGGTTAGTAAGATGGTGGTTGAAGATATCCCTCTAGTGGTGTGGCAAAGTGGGTGGGGTTATATCCTGCCTGTTTGGCTCTGTCCGGGGGTATCGTCGGACGTGGCCACAGTGTCTCCCGACCCCTCCTGTCTCAGACTCCAGTATTTATGCTGCAATAGTTTATGTGTCGGGGGGCTAGGGTCAGTCTGTTATATCTGGAGTATTTCTCCTGTCTTATCCGGTGTCCTGTGTGAATTTAAGTATGCTCTCTCTAATTCTCTCTCTTTTTCTCTCTCTCTCTCTCTCTCTCTTTTCTCTCTCTCTCTCTCTCTCTCTTTTCTCTCTCTCTCTCTCTCTCTCTCTCTCTCTCTCTCTCTCTCTCTCTCTCTCTCTCTCTCTCTCTCTCTCTCTCTCTCTCTCTCTCTCTCTCTCGGAGGACCTGAGCCCTAGGACCATGCCTCAGGACTACCTGGCCTGATGACTCCTTGCTGTCCCCAGTCCACCTGGTCGTGCTGCTGCTCCAGTTTCAACTGTTCTGCCTGCGGCTGTGGAACCCTGACCTGTTCACCGGACGTGCTATCTGTCCCAGACCTGCTGTTTTCAACTCTCTAGAGACAGCAGGAGCGGTAGAGATACTCTGAATGACCGGCTATGAAAAGCCAACTGACATTTACTACTTAGGTGCTGACCTGTTGCACGCTCTACAACCACTGTGATTATTATTATTTGACCCTGCTGGTCATCTATGAACATTTGAACATCTTGGCCATGTTCTGTTATAATCTCCATCCGGCACAGCCAGAAGAAGACTGGCCACCCCTCATAGCCTGGTTCCTCTCTAGGTTTCTTCCTAGGTTCTGGCCTTTCTAGGGAGTTTTTCCTAGCCACCGTGCTTCTACACCTGCATTGCTTGCTGTTTGGGGTTTTAGGCTGGGTTTCTGTACAGCACTTTGTGATATCAGCTGATGTAAGAAGGGCT
This sequence comes from Salvelinus namaycush, assembly GCF_016432855.1. Taxonomy (NCBI): domain Eukaryota; kingdom Metazoa; phylum Chordata; class Actinopteri; order Salmoniformes; family Salmonidae; genus Salvelinus; species Salvelinus namaycush. Next base: position 23,072,932 of record NC_052330.1, on the reverse strand, counting down.
TTATAAATCAATTTGATTGATTGATTGATTGATCGTAGTCTTGTGTCCGGCTGCCTGGCCATGGAAACCCATTTCAACAAACAGTTATTGTGCTGACGTTGCTTCCAGAGGCAGTTTGGAACTCGGTAGTGAGTATCTTTATCGCCCTGGGTACCTGAATATTGACTGGTTTTCATCAAGCTGTCCACTCAAGAGGAAGCTTCTTACTGTAACCAGTGCCTGTAATCTGGTTCAGGTTATTAATCAACCTACCAGGGTGTTTACAAACACTACAGGAACAAGATCATCCACATGTACCAATCACATTTTTACTAATACTGTAGAACTTTTCTCGAAAGCTGTATCTGTACCCATTGGATGCAGTGATCACAATATAGTGGCTATATCCCGGAAAGGCAAAGTTCCAACAGCTTGGCCTAAAATAGTGTAGAAGAGATCATACAAAAGATTTTGTTGTGACTCTTATGTGGATGATGTTAGAAAAAATGTGTTCGTCTGATGTGATTAATGAAGAGCATCCAGACGCTGCACTTGATGAATTTATGAAATTGGTTCTTCCAATTATTGATAAACATGCACCTGTTAAGAAACTGACTATTAGAACTGTTAAGGCTCCATGGATTGATGAGGAATTGAAAAACTGTATGGTTGAAAGAGATGGGGCAAAAGGAATGGCTAATAAGTCTGGCTGCACAACTGACTGGCTTACTTACTGCAAATTGAGAAATGATGTGACTAAACTCAACAAAAATATGAAGAAACTGTATTATGAAGCCAAGATCAATGATATAAAGAACGATGGAACAAAAACTTTGGAGTGCTTTAAATTATGGGCAGAAAGACAAATTCAACTCCATCTTTCATTGAATCAGATGGCTTATTCATCACGAAACAATTTGAAGTTGCCAATTATTTTAATGATTATTTAATTGGCAAAGTGGGCAAACTTAGGCAGAAAATGTCAACAATGAACAGTGAGCAATTGTATTCATGCATAAAAAAACAAATAATGAAAGAAAAGCATTGCAAGTTTGAATTATGTAAAGTTAGTGTGGGAGAGGTGGAAAAATTATTGTTATCGATCAATAATGACAAACCTCCTGGCATTGACAACTTAGATGGAAAGCTATTGAGGATGGTAGCTGACTCAATAGTCACCCCTATCTGTCATATTTTTAATCTGAGCCTAGAGGAAAGTCTTTGTCCTCAGGCCTGGAGAGAAGGCAAAGTAATTCCACTACCCAAGAGTGGTAAAGCGGCCTTTACTGGTTCTAACAGCAGACCGATAAGCTTGCTGCCAGCTCTTAGCAAACTGTTGGGAAAAAATGTGTTTGACCAAATACAATGCTATTTCTCTGTAAACAAATTAACAACAGACTTTCAGCATGCTTATAAAGAAGGGCACTCAATGTGTACTGCACTGACACAAATGACTGATGATTGGTTGAAAGAAATTGATAATAAGAAGACTGTGGGAGCTGTACTGTTACATTTCAGTGCAGCCTTTGATATTATTGACCATAACCTGTTGTTGATAAAACGGATGTGTTATGGCTTTTCAATAAAACTCAAATGGTTTTCTTTAATGGAAGCTTCTCTAATGTCAAACATTTAAAGTGTGCTGTACCGCAGGGCAGCTCTCTAGACCCTCTACTCTTTTCTATTTTTACCAATGATCTGCCACTGGCATTTAACAAAGCATGTGTGTCCATGCATGCTAATGATTCAACTGTAACGAGCATTACCGAAGGTGGCTCCCTTTCCTGTTCGGGTGGCGCTCGGCGGTCGTCGTCGCCGGTCTACTAGCTGCCACCGATCCCTTTTTCCCTTTTTCGTTTGGTTTTGTCTAATTGTTTTCACCTGTTCATTGTTTGGTTGTTAGGGTGGTGTTATTTAAGTTCGTTTAGCCCGCTTCTGTTTGTGCGGGCTTGTCTTTCTGTTTTTTGTATGAGGTGCTTTTGTGTGTATTGGGGTTTTCCATTGTCCGGATTATTTTTCCAGAGTGTACTATATTGGACTGGATTTTACGCCAATGTTTTGACGTTACCAGTTGTATTTTCTGGTTGGACATTAAAGTGTGTTTTTTCCCCGTATCTTTGCTCTCTGCGCCTGACTCCTCACCCATTTTCCTCATCATTCGTAACAGAAGCCCGCACCATCAAATGGAGTCAGCAGGAGCAGCGACCACCCCTCTCCCCACGATGGAGGAGAGAGTCCTTCATCACACGTCCATCCTCCATCGCATCGGATCAGCTATGGATCAAATGATGGAGAGGATGGATCGTTGGGAGAGGAGTGGTCTCCCTACTACCCCACCTACCCTCCCTCCAGCAATTATACCATCTCCTCCAGCGGGATCCGGTGCCAGCGCTTTGCGTATTACTCCTCCGAGTCAGTACGATGGAGCGGCGGCGGGGTGCCAGGGATTCCTGCTACAACTAGATCTGTACCTGGCCACCGTTCGACCAGCTCCATCGGACGAAGAGAGCGTGAGTGTCCTCGTCTCTTGCCTGACGGGTAGAGCCCTAGAGTGGGCCAATGCGGTCTGGAACGGGCCCGACTCAGCGAGGGGCCACTACCCGGAGTTCACCCGCCGTTTTCGGGCCGTGTTCGATCACCCTCCAGATGGCCGAGCGGCGGGTGAGAGATTGTTCTATCTCCGGCAGGGGACGAGGAGCGCGCAGGACTTCGCGCTGGATTTCCGGACCTTGGCCGCTGGAGCAGGGTGGAACGACAGGGCCCTGATAGACCATTACAGGTGTAGCCTGAGAGAGGACGTCCGCAGGGAGCTGGCCTGTCGGGACACTACGCTCAGCTTAGATGAACTAATAGACATGTCGATCCGGTTAGACCATCTGTTAGCTGCTCGCGGACGTCCTGAAAGGGTCCTGTCAGTTCCACCTCCTGACCCTCCTGCTCCCATCCCGATGGAGCTAGGAGGGGCAGCATCTAGGGAGATCGGAGGAGGAGGCTCCTCCTGTACCAGTTGTGGCCGGAGAGGGCACACTTCCGGTCGGTGCTGGAGGAGTCCATCTGGGAATCGAGAGGGCAGGCAGAACACTCCTCGGTCACCTCAGGTGAGTCAGCACCACACTCTCCCAGAGCTTCCTGTTGGTCACATGTTTTTGTTAATATGTTTCCTTAAATTTTTTCCCTCTCTCCAGCATAAGGCGCTAGTCGATTCAGGCGCAGCTGGGAACTTTATAGATCGCGGACTCGCTCAGAAGTTGAGGATTCCGTTAGTTAAGAACCCCCCTTCCCTGTGCACTCCTTAGATAGTCGACCATTAGGGTCAGGGCTGGTCAGGGAGGCCACGATTCCTTTGGAGATGATTACGCAGGGGAATCATAAGGAGCGGATTAGTCTGTTCCTTATCGATTCACCTGCGTTTCCGGTGGTGTTGGGGATTCCCTGGCTGGCTATTCACAATCCGAAGATTTCGTGGAAACAAGGAGCTCTCCAGGGGTGGTCTGATGAGTGTTCAGGCAGGTGTGTAGGAGTTTCCATCGGTGCGACAAAGGTGGAGAGTCCAGACCAGGTTTCCACCGTGCGCATTCCCGCTGAGTATGCCGATTTGGCTATCGCTTTCAGTAAAAAGAAGGCGACCCAATTACCACCCCATCGACAGGGGGATTGCGTGATAAACCTCCAGGTAAACGCTGCACTACCCAGGAGTCATGTGTATCCTTTGTCCCAGGAGGAGACGTTGGCTATGGAGACATATGTCACGGAAGCTCTGGGACAGGGATTCATTCGGCCCTCCATGTCACCCGTCTCCTCGGGTTTCTTTTTTGTGAAGAAAAAGGATGGTGGTTTGCGTCCGTGTATTGATTATCGAGGTCTCAATTCCATCACGGTGGGTTTTAGTTACCCACTACCTCTCATCGCTACGGCGATGGAATCATTCCACGGAGCACGGTTCTTCATGAAACTGGACCTCAGGAGCGCGTATAATCTGGTGCGTATTCGGGGCGGAGATGAGTGGAAAACCGCGTTTAGTACCACATCGGGCCATTATGAGTACCTCGTCATGCCGTACGGGTTAAAGAATGCTCCAGCTGTCTTTCAATCTTTGTTGACCAGATTCTCAGAGACCTGCACGGACAGGGTGTGTTGGTGTATATTGACGATATTTTGATCTACTCCGCTACACGCGCCGCGCATGTGTCTCTGGTGCGCAAGGTTCTTGGGCGACTGCTGGAGCATGACCTGTACGTGAAGGCGGAGAAATGTGAGTTTTCCAAACAAGCCGTTTCCTTCCTGGGTTATCGCATTTCCAGCTCGGGGGTGGTAATGGAGGGTGACCGCGTAAAAGCCGTGCGTAATTGGCCGACTCCGACCACGGTAAAAGAGGTGCAGCGGTTCTTAGGGTTTGCTTTTTTTTCGAAGAAGCTCGGGCCAGCGGAGCGGAATTATGATGTGGGGGATAAGGAGTTGTTGGCTATGGTTAAGGCCCTGAAGGTGTGGAGACACTGGCTTGAGGGGGCAAAGCACCCTTTCCTCATCTGGACTGACCACCGTAACCTGGAGTATATCCGATCAGCTAAGAGACTGAATCCGCGTCAGGCAAGGTGGGCCATGTATTTCACCAGATTTCGTTTTACGATCTCTTATAGACCAGGTTCCCTCAACACTAAGGCCGACGCACTGTCTCGCCTCTATGACTCGGAGGACCGGTCCATCGATCCTACTCCCATCATTCCGGCGGCTAAGCTGGTGGCACCAGTAGTATGGGAGGTGGACGCGGACATCGAGCGGGCGTTAAGGGAGGAACCTGCGCCTCCACAGTGCCCGGAGGGTCGTAGGTACGTACCGCTCGCTGTTCGTGATCAATTGATTCGATGGGCTCATAGTTTACTCTCGTCAGGTCACCCGGGTATTTCGAGGACAGTGCGAGGTCTTAGGGGGAAGTACTGGTGGCCCACCTTGGTGAGGGATGTGCGATTCTATGTCTCCTCCTGTTCGGTATGCTCCCAGAGTAAGGCTCCTAGGCACCTGCCTCGAGGGAAGTTACAACCCCTCCCCGTTCCACAACGGCCGTGGTCCCATCTTTAGGTGGATTTTTTGACTGACCTTCCCCCATCTCAGGGAAACACTACGATCCTGGTCGTTGTGGATCGGTTCTCTAAGTCCTGCCGTCTTATCCCGTTGCCCGGTCTCCCTACGGCCCTACAGACTGCGGAGGCTCTTTTCACCCATGTCTTCCGGCACTACGGGGTACCCGAGGATATCGTTTCTGATCGGGGTCCCCAGTTTACCTCCCGAGTGTGGAGGGCTTTTATGGAACGTCTGGGGGTCTCGGTCAGCCTTACCTCGGGGTATCACCCGGAGAGTAATGGGCAGGTGGAGAGAGTAAACCAAGAGGTGGGTAGGTTTCTGCGGTCGTATTGCCAGGACCGACCAGGGGAGTGGGCAAGATACATTCCCTGGGCTGAAATGGCCCAGAATTCACTAAGCCACTCCTCTACCAACATGTCACCGTTTCAGTGCGTGTTGGGGTATCAGCCGGTCCTGGCACCATGGCATCAGAGTCAGACCGAGGCTCCTGCGGTGGAGGAGTGGGTTCAGCGCTCTAAGGAGACCTGGAGGGCCGTCCAGGAATCATTACGTCAAGCGAGTGAACGGCAGAAGAGGAGCGCTGACCGTCACCGCAGTGAGGCCCCCGTGTTTGCACCGGGGGACAGGGTCTGGCTCTCGACCCGAAACCTGCCCCTCCGCCCCTCACGTTTTGCTCTTAATTGTAATCAGGGGGCTGATATAAATACTATGCATGGCAGTCTCTCTTGGCTAAGAGTTGAGGAGAGACTGACTGCATCACTTCTTCTTTTTATAAGAAACATTAATGTGTTGAAAATCCCAAATTGTTAGCATAGTCAACTTACACACAGCTCTGACACACACACTTATCCCACCAGACATGCCACCAGGGGTCTTTTCACAGTCCCCAAATCCAGAACAAATTCAAGAAAGCGTACAGTATTATATAGAGCCCTAATTACATGGAACTTCCTTCCATCTCATATTGCTCAAATAAACAGCAAACCTGGTTTCAAAAAACAGATAAGGCAAAACCTCGTGGCACAACGCCTCTCCCCTATTTGACCTAGATAGTTTGTGTGTATGCATTGATATGTAGGCTACCTTTAAAAGGCCTTTAAAAAAAATGTATGTAGTTCTGTCTTTGAGTGTTCTTGTCTATTGATGTTCTGTATTATGCCATGTTGTATTATGTTTCATGTTTGTTTGGACCCCAGGAAGAGTAGCTGCTGTTTTGCAACAGCTAATGGGGATCTTAATAAAATACCAAATACCAATACCCCCTTTTCTCCCCAATTAGTAGTTACAGTCTTGTCCCATTGCTGCAACTCCTGTACGAACTCGGGAGATGCGAAGGTCGAGAGACATGGGTCCTCCGAAACACGACTCTGCCAAGCCGTACTGCTTCTTGACACACTGCTCGCTTAACCCGGAAGCCAGCCGCACCAATGTGTAGGAGGAAACACTGTATAACTGGTGACCGTGTCAGCGTGCATGTCCCCAGCCCACCACAGGAGTCGCTAGAGCGCAATGGGACAAAGACATCCCAGCCGGCCAAATCCTCCCCTAACCTGGACAACGCTGGGCTATTGTACGCCGTCTCATGGGCCTCCAGGTCACGGCCGGCTGCAACACAGCCCGGGATCGATCCCGGGTCTGTAGTGATGCCTCAAGCACAGCGATGCAGTGCGTAAAACCGCTTGAGATGTTCCTTCAACTTGATTGGTCCACCTGTGGTCAATTAAATTGATTGGACATGATTTAGAAAGGCACAAGTCTGTCTATATAAGGTCCCACAACTAACAGTGCATGTCAGAGCAAAAACCAAGCCATGAGGTCGAAGATATTGTCTGTAGAGCTCCGAGACAGGATTTTGTCAAGGCACAGATCTGGGGAAGGGTATCAAAAAATGTCTGTGGCATTGAAGGTCCCCAAGAACAAAGTGGCACCTCCTCCCAGCTGCCCACTGAACTGAGGCTAGGAAACACTGTCACCACCGATAAATCCACTATAATTGAGAATTTCAATAAGCATTTTTCAGCGGCTGGCCATGCTTTCCACCTTTCTACCCCTACCACGGTCAACAGCCCTGCACCACCCACAGCAACTCGCCCAGGGCTCCCCCATTTCTCCTTCACCCAAATCCAGATAGCTGATGTTCTGAAAGAGCTGCAAAACCTGGACCCCTACAAATCAACCGGGCTAGACAATCTGGACCCTCTCTTTCTAAAATGATCTGCCGAAATTGTTGCAACCCCTATTACTAGCCTGTTCAACCTCTCTTTTGTATAATCTGAGATTCCCAAAGATTGGAAATCAGCCGCAGTCATCCCCCTCTTCAAAGGGGGAGACACTCTAGACCCAAACTGCTACAGACCTATATCTATCCTACCCTGCCTTTCTAAGGTCTTCGAAAGCTAAGTTAACAAACAGATTACGGACCATTTCGAATCCCACCATACCTTCTCCACTATGCAATCTGGTTTCAGAGCTGGTCATGGGTGCACCTCAGCCACGCTCAAGGTCCTAAACGATATCATAACCGCCATCGATAAGAGACAGTACTGTGCAGCCGTATTCATCGACCTGGCCAAGGCTTTCGACTCTGTCAATCATCACATTCTTATTGGCAGACTCAACAGCCTTGGTTTCTCAAATGATTGCCTCGCCTGGTTCACCAACTACTTCTCTGATAGAGTTCAGTGTGTCAAATCGGAGGGCCTGTTGTCCGGACCTCTGGCAGTCTCTATTGGGGTGCCACAGGGTTCAATTCTCAGGCCGACTCTCTTCTCTGTATAAATAAATGATGTCGCTCTTGCTGCTGGTGATTCTCTGATCCACCTCTATGCAGACGACACCATTCTGTATACTTCTGGCCCTTCTTTGGACACTGTGTTAACTAACCTCCAGATGAGCTTCAATGCCATACAACTCGCCTTCTGTGGCCTCCAACTGCTCTTAAATGCAAGTAAAACTAAATGCATGCTCTTCAACCGATCGCTGCCCGCACCTGCCCGCCCGTCCAGCATCACTACTCTGGACGGTTCTGACTTAGAATATATGGACAACTACAAATACCTAGGTTTCTGGTTATTCTGTATACTCTCCTTCCAGACTCACATTAAACATCTCCAATCCAAAATTAAATCTAGAATCGGCTTCCTATTTCACAACAAAGCATCCTTCACTCATGCTGCCAAACATACCCTCGTTAAACTGACAATCCTACCAATCCTCGACTTCAGCGATGTCATTTACAAAATAGCCTCCAACACTCTACTCAACAAACTGGATGCAGTCTATCACAGTGCCATTCGTTTTATCACCAAAGCCCCATATACTACCCACCACTGCGACCTGCACGCTCTCGTTGGCTGGCCCTCGCTTCATACTCGTCGCCAAACCCACTGGCTCCAGGTCATCTACAAGTCTTTGCTAGGTAAAGCCCTGCCTTATCTCAGCTCACTCGTCACCATAGCAGCACCCACCTGTAGCATGCACTCCAGCAGGTATATCTCACTGGTCACCCCCAAAGCCAATTCCTCCTTTGGCCGCCTTTCCTTCCAGCTCTCTGCTGCCAATGACTGGAACGAACTGCAAAAATCACTGAAGCTGGAGACACATATCTCCCTCACTAGCTTTAAGCACCAGCTGTCAGACCAGCTCACAGATCACTGCACCTGTACATAGCCCATCTGTAAATAGCCCATCCAACTACCCCATCCCCATACTGTTATTTATTTGCTCCTTTATTTGCTCCTTTGCTCCTTTGCACCCCAGTATCTATACTTGCACATTCATCTTTTGTACATGTACCATTCCAGTGTTTAATTGCTATATTGTAATTACTTCGCCACCATGGCCTATTTATTGCCTTACCTCCCTTATCTTACCTCATTTGCACACAATGTATATAGACTTGTTTTTCTTTTTCTACTGTGTTATTGACTGTATGTTTGTTTATTCCATGTGTAACTCTGTGTTGTTGTATGTTTCGAACTGCTTTGCTTTATCTTGGCCAGGTAGCAGTTGTAAATGACAACTTGTTTTCAACTAGCCTACCTGGTTAAATAAAGGTTAAATAAATAAATACATTTTAAAAATGGAAGAAGTATGGAACCACCAAGACTCTTCCAAGAGCTGGCCACCCGGCCAAACTGAACAATTGGGGGAGAAGGGCCTTGGTCAGGGAGGTGGCCAAGAACCTGATGGTCACTCTGACAGAGCTCCAGAGTTCCTTTGTGGAGATGGGAGAACCTTCCAGAAGGACAATTTAATTTAATTAATTTTAGTATAAGGCTGTAACGTAACAAAATGTGGAAAAGTCAAGGGGTCTGAATACTTTCCAAATGCACTGTATAGTGTAAGAAAAACTGTTTATTCTGCTGCCCATTCTACTAATTATAGTTTCATCAAAGTGCAACATTCAGTTAAATGCAAACTTGCTGGACTAAACATATTGCATATGATTTGGATAGTCTACATTTCCACATGAGTGATTCAGAAATGTTGACATTGAATCATCTCAGAAACACTTCCCAGTATTGATGATTTTGGGATATTTCTCAAATTACTAATCTTCCATTTATCCACCTGCTTGCGTGACACAGATACCATTCTACAATACCAAATTAGTATAGATTTAGACACAGTGACAATGATTGGGTCAATAACCGACGTTCAACAAGTGCTACTTGGCTTCAACAAGTCGTGACAGGGCTTTGATGAATCTGCTGCTTATTTTCAATAATCTCAATTTATAATTGTTTTAATGGTGGGGGGGGGGGGGCTCCGTTTATACAGGCAGCCTAATTCTGATATGTTTCCACTAATTGGTCTTTGAAAAATCTGGGCCTCGTTTCCCAGAGCCTTCGTAGTGTTAAGATCATCGTTAGAACCATCTTACGATGTATCTTTAGTAGCCTAGCCGATCTGTTTCCCAGCCTTCGTTAGTAACGTTGCTCTTAATAACGAACCTTTGCACATCTACAAGTGATCCAGACAAGTCGAAGAGCAGTCAACGTGCATCGTTGGGTGTTTTTTGCCCTCCGCGTCAATTTATTCACAGAAGATCTCCGCTAAACATAAACTACCTAGCCTAATCCTAGAAATCTTGATTCTATCTGTCTGACCGACCGCTGATAACTTCAGAACGAAGTTGACTACAAATACAACGTTGCCAAAGTATTTGCAATTGTTACAAACAAGTGAAAGATAAAACAATGCATCAAATGAAAACCAAGATGACATTACAATACAAATAGGCTACATGGGCGTCGGCTATATATTTCAATTATATCTGTAATTATTGCCTCAATATGTTTAATGCTGTGTGACAAGATGTGCTCAATGATGTGCCCAACCTGTGATTTAGTATTTTATTATTTGTGTAAGCATAATAAGCCTCCTCAATATTTTCAGCCATTGGTGGTAATATCTCTCTAGGAGCTGATCAGTCGTCAGTAATGTAGAATAATTCGAATGTTAAGGTAAGATTTGAGTGGAGAAGGCTGATCCTGAGAGAAGCGTTGTTTTTCTGTCGATACAATCAGTATGGTCTAACGACTCACTTAGCGAAGGTTCTCTCTACATTATTGTTTGTAAAACACTTAAAACATTGGCTCGTAATTAACGATGCAACTGCTACGATCATGGTAATGCGCATGTTACATCGCAACTGGGAAACGAGGAGGAGAATTGGGCTACCTGCAAACTCCACTCAGTCCTGCATGTGCAATAGATATTGGCCCGGTTTCCCGATTGCAATGGAATTTAGGCTTACAAGTGTTTTAAAGATGCATCTTTCCTACAACGGCCAAAGATGTAACATATGCGTTTCCCAAAACACCAGGCAGGGACGTTCGATAAGTGCGTCGTTGAGGCCTGTGTCGATACTGATAAGATCGAAAGAAAGGCAGCACTGCTCTCGGATCAGCGTTCTCCCTTTCCAATCTTACTTTAACATTAGAATTATTACACAATACTGATGACGGATCAGCTCCTATGGCTACAAATATTGAAGCACTTTTTCTAATGCTTACCCTATAATAATGCACTAAATCAAGATTTGGCACATCATGAAATATAAGCAAAAATGGCAGACAGCTATATTGAATTAACATAAAATTGATTTCAATATCATTCAAATATATAGGTCTATGTAGCCTATACTGTATTTATATTTTAATACAGTCTTCTTGGTTTTCATTTGAAATCAGTATATCCTTCGCTTGTTAGGCAAAGAAATGGCCAACTTTGTATTTGTAGTCACTGTCACATTCGTTCTGAAGTTGTAGGTGTTCACTGAAAGACAGATAAACATATTGATGTTGTGGTTAGCGGAGATCTTCTGTGTATAAAGTTACGCGGAAGGGCAAAGAAGCATCTAACGAGGTACTTTGCTGTTTTACGAGTGGTCTGAGCAGATGTTAAATAACGAGCGTTTTCAAGAGCAACTTTAGCAACGATGGTTTTAGGAAAGAGCTAGGAGATTTAACGATGCTCCCAGGGTTCTAAAGATGAATTTAGCCTTAAGATGCTTTTGGCAAACCGGGACCTGATGTTTTGGAATGAATTGCATTTCAATGAGCATTTCCCATTTGAAAGTATAGACCTTTTCATTTTGATGATCATAATGCTGATATTGACTAAATCTAATTGCACATAAATATTGTTAATTATACAATATATGTATAAATTATCATAGCGTGATGTCCACGCAGTAAAAATTCAGTGAAATCGATACCTTGATTGTTGTTGCCTTTTTATTCGACCACTGCACGCTATGATTATGGACTAATAACGTTTTTCTTCAATAACACATTGGTCCCCATTGTAGGCATAAACTGAGATTATATAGTCTACAAAAAGAATGTAAAAAGGTTAATTCCCCTCTCCTAAATAATTACAAAATGCAGCAGAATTTTTTTTCTCCTCTTTTATCTATTCAAATCAAATCAAATGTATTTATATAGCCCTTCTTACATCAGCTGATATCTCAAGGTGCTGTACAGAAACCCAGCCTAAAACCCCAAACAGCAAGCAATGCAGGTGTAGAAGCACGGTGGCTAGGAAAAAGTCCCTAGAAAGGCCAAAACCTAGGAAGAAACCTAGAGAGGAACCAGGCTATGAGGGGTGGCCAGTCCTCTTCTGGCTGTACCAGGTGGAGATTATAACAGAACATGGCCAAGATGTTCAAATGTTCATACATGACCAGCATGGTCAAATAATAATAAGTAGTTATTAGTTGTCGAGGGTGCAACAGTAGTTGTCGAGGGTGCAACAGGTCAGCACCTCAGGAGTAAATGTCAGTTGGCTTTTCATAGCCGATCATTAAAAGTATCTCTACCGCTCCTGCTGTCTCTAGAGAGTTGAAAACAGCAGGTTTGGGACAGGTAGCACGTCCGGTGAACAGAATTGCCATCAAATTCAGCAATCAACACATGCAGAAAATCTAAAATAAATACAGTATAAAAACACGTTAGGTAAAAAGCCAACGGTTTCTTATTAGACCAGTCCTTTTAAAATCAAACTCAGAGAGGATGTTCCCTCATCTATTAAATGAGACCTGCATATGCCAGGTCGACCCTTTCGTTTTTACAACCAATAACATCCTATCTGAGTTTGATTTTAAAAGGACTGGTCTAATAAGAAACCGTTGGCCTTTTACCTAACGTGTTTTTATACTGTATTTATTTTAGATTTTCTGCATGTGTTGATTGCTGAATTTGATGGCAATTCTGACAAACACATAGCATAGGCCTATTTTCAGTTGGTAAAATGTGGATTTTCCTCGCCTGATTTGCTGACATCCAAGGGGGTCTTTTGTAAAGCTTTAAAAACGTATTCCTTTGTAACAGACAATTTTAGTGGAAATGTGAATGTTGGTGACTGGGGGAGTCTTGGAAAGCGGCTCCGTGTGAACTGGACAGTTCCGTCAGTGAAATGTTGGATTAGCCTCCCTGCAAAACGGGATTAACATTGCTTTCCCAGTCTGCACATTCCTGCTTCTGACACTTGAAATAGTATGTGTGTGTGTGTGTGTGCGTGTATGCTTATGCGTATGTGTGTGTGTGCACCTTGGTTTGAATTCAAATATCATTGTTGTTGAGTAATAGGCCTATTCATCATGTTTTATGTAATATGTATTATTTTCTCTAAAACGCAGATGTGTTGACAGAACAAAATTACAATATCAAGACTATTGATGAATAACTAGAAAGAAAAAAACATCGTTTTAAGAAGTTAAACAGGCGACACTGGGGAATCAGTTGAAACGTTCTTTATTTTTGTGTTTAGCCTTTTCATAGCAGTTTGGCATAACAACATTGAGCTGTATTTGGTCATTGACGGACACTGATGTTTCAGGCAACTTTGCTGCTCATTGACTCGGCCACTCACACTGTTTGAAAACTCCGTATTTCAACTAATATTTCATCGTAATAATTTATCATACTTAATTAAACATTTAAAAAACTATTCAATTCACAGCTGGGTGATCGCAGATGCGAAACTCGGAATTGCATACGGGTACAAGGAATCACAGTCTCAAAAAGCTAACACAAATAGAAAATGCCAAAACACTTAGGGGACATTTATGAGCACACGCATACTGGTTGATTGTCTGTTGGAACTAGTGTCTTATAAACATTTTTCATAAATTAAATAGTGCATCCAGGTTCGCCTCACAGGCGCGCACACGCACGCACACACGCACACAATGCTTTGATCAAAGGGCCCCTTTAGTTTGCCAACCAAGAGGAGAGGATCGGGGAGTCGTAAGAAGCTTATGGAAAGCTGACCCATTCCACGCGCTTAGCCAAGGGTTGCAGCTTCTCTTGATCATTTTCTTCTTGGGCAACACTTTTGTTCCATGTCCTTGATCAAAGTTAAAGAGAGTTCACTGAATTTTCAATAAGTTAACTCAGCAGTTGTTACGCTGTCAGAGAGACGAAGCGGCAGCTCCTCTCCTCTCACTGCTGCTGTTCGGGGTAATAGTTTGATGCCCAGGACCAGCCATTGGAAAACGATGCCTTTCGCCGACTCATTCCCTGCCAACCTATCTGGCCCACCGGATTGACTGACGTTTATTTCACCACATTGTGAAAATATAATGTCACTCACTCATTCTTCTCACAACACCTGGAATTTCCACGAGGACTGGTCTTTGTAATCCAAACAGTCCGTGTTGAAGTTGAGTTTCCAGGCCGCGGCCTGGTCCTTGTAATCCAGGCAGTCTGTGGGACCACTGAAGCTCAGTCCCGCTGCCCCATACCCTGGCGTGGAGAGGGACGAAGGCGGGCTCAGGTGGCTGGAGACCCCGTTGCTGCCCATGGGGCTCATGGTGGAGCCCGCCGCGGAGAGCTGGTGGTGCATAGGCGCCAAGTAAGATCCGCAGTCCATCCCGCTGAAATACGATGAGGATCCGGTGTAGCCTTGGCTGTATCCGGACGCCTGGGTGTAGGTCATCGGGTAGGACCGTTGCATACAAGAGGAGGAGGAGGTAGAGAGTGGGTCAGACAGCGGGGAGATGGAGGCCGGGCTCCAGATGGACACCGGGACAGTACTGCTGCTTACGAGCGGATTTGAGGTGCTGGGAGGCGGTGTGAACTGTCCGCTGGCACCGCTCTCGGAGCTGGCTTCTCTCATTGGGGAACTTCTCTTTTTGACGGGTTTGGTCTTGCTCTGCGCGCCGCTCTGGGACTGTTGTGCCTGCTGGCGACACTTTGCCCTTCGGTTTTTAAACCATACCTGGAAGAAGAATTCATGTGTTGAATTGTAGTAATAAAATGGAGAGGATGCTCAGTCAGTTTATTTATCACCCCATGAACGCAAAAAAAATGTGTTGTAGCGTTTTATTCATGTTTAATTTCAATAGAGTCTGCCATAGTGGATGCAAAAGAAGAGGCTCGTAGGACTATACACTGGGGGGTGAACACTCCAATTATCAGAGTGGAGAAGACACGCTCTGAAGTGGCGTCTGGGTGCTTGACTTCTCAAATCCAAATTAACGAGCTGCGTAAGTGGCCTTGACTCAGAACCCGGATGATCGCGTGTGTTTACTCAAAAGCCTAGGGACTCACCTGAACACGAGACTCAGGTAAATTGATCTTCAGGGCCACCTCCTCGCGCATAAAGATGTCTGGGTAGCGGGTCTTGGCGAACAAGTTCTCCAGAATGTCCAGCTGGGCGCGCGTAAAGGTCGTCCTCTCGCGCCTCTGTTTACGAGGGGCGCCTGTATGAGAAAAGGTCTGTTCGTTAAGTCAATATTAAGTAGACTACTTTACAAATACAAACAGGTTATTGCTTTAGGAGAAAAACATTGTTTTATCCTACATGGGCTAATCAATGTGGCTTGTCAACTGTAGCCTATCCAATAGGCCTAACGTTGCAATTTTGATCATGAGCAGTTAGGCTATGTTTAGATGGATAAATCGTTTTACAGGGAATATTTTTCTTTGCTCAGATCTCTTTTTGCAAACGTTTCCAAGACATGATTCTTGTTAGTTTAGGATCATTAATAATTGACATGTAGTACACCCCACGAGGAGCAGAAGAATATTGTAGCGTTTAATGTACAACATTATCCCCTCGTAGTTTAGATAATTCACTACAGACATAAGCAAGATGAGAATGTTTATAAAGCCAATGGCAAATTATATCGAAAACACAACTTTCGAATAAATTATACTTCCAAGTCTACATTAGTATATATTTTTAACTTGTTTTTATCTTATCGTTATCAGTTAATTTAATCATAATTTCGTAAGAAATAGACTCGACAATAAACAAATCAAATCTATGCAATAGGCCTAAGCCATTTGAGGTGATTTCATTATTTCATGGTTATTTGTGTAAGAAATGTCTTCCATGACCTCACCTGGATAGCCGATAGACGGATGGAGCAGGTCCATTCCGGAGGCAGACAAACTCAGGCCGTTGACTGTGTACTGCGGCTGCTTCAGATAAGACATCATTCTAGCCTCCGATCGAAGGGCAAAGTTGCAGAGAATTTTGAAAACAAAAAGGCGTTGAAAAGTACCCTTTTTAGTTTAGTCCTCAAGTGTTGGATTCTTCTCAATTCTTCTACCGAAACCTGAACAGAACACAACAGGAAAGAGAGAGAGTGTGGTTTTGGTTAAATGATAAGTCCTTGGTTATTCGTTGGAGGCGTTACGCGCTCTTTACGCAGCGAGGTGAATTTTAAAAATGAGCGTCGTCCTGCACCGCCAGCGCTCTTAAAGCAGATCGGAGACCCCCAGCTGTCCTTGTGGACTGAGGATCCTCTGTCTGTCTTACAAACGTTTGCGCCACCTACTACCCCCACCCCTCACACACACACACACACACACACCACCACCATCACCACCACATCCCACCAGCACCAAAAACATCCCATCATTTCAGCACGCCTTCTTCGAGAACAAAAACATTGTCGTTAAAATGCGCACACACATTGGGCCCCAACAAGGCAAGGCGCACTATTAGCATAGTACCCACAGGTTAGCATCAGCTAATTGTCTCCAGTACAGACGGCATGATTGGGGGCCATTTGCAAAGACAAAGCCCACTGTTGACCAGATAAATAATGCTGATGACAAAAGAGCCGTTGGCGACAAAAAAAAGCGACAATACTGTAAACCCAGCGCTCTACATATTCAGGCAATTAAACTACCACAGCATCTTACATTCTATCTATAGAATGTGTCTGCTGAAAGGGCGAAATCCCTTCTACATTTAAATGTGAACGGCAATTTAGGAAAATGACGAGAAACTTGGGGAAACTGTTCCATAATTGTAATTCGAGCCGACATTATTGACACTCCCTGGGCGATTTCTACCTAATTAATAGCTCCCGGTAATTAGATTTAGGTGGTGAGACAATCGAAGAGTGTTGATTAGCAAAAAACACTTTATTTTAGTCTAAGCAAACAAGCACTTGCTCCGCAATTAAGAACCGATCACATTTCTCTCATTCGGTGGAGAGTCTCTTTTTTAAAGAGAGTTCTTTCCTATAATAAAACAATATTCTACACTAAATGAAAATGTTCCCTTCATAAATTCAACAACATCGTATTTGATATTAAATGTAGCCTACACTGTTAGGTCTAATAAGTCCTCAATAATCCTTATGTACATTTGTTTGTAAGAACCAACAATCTAGCCATCAATCGCCCAGAAAGGAAACAATGTATTTTCCCACTATCCACTTGAATGGTGAGGAAACAAACATTATTTGGGTAGTAATTATTAGACTATCTGCCTAATAATATAGCCTAGGCCTATATATTTTGGCCCCATAAGGGCGAACAATATTTTCTAGCGTCATATTGATCTAGCACACTTTTATTGTACATTTCCAAGAGACCTACATTGAAATTACATTTAAACGTTGGCCTATAAAAAACTACAAATACAAAAACGCAAACACAGGATCGCAGGGTGTAGTGTATTACAATGTAATAATATCTAAGGATGCATGTCTGTTTATTTATGAAAGGATACGCTTACAAAACGTTTTGCCAATCAAATAGCCTACATTTAGCAAATCATAAGTTGTTACTTTCAAGTTGATAGTTGGAATGATTCGTTCTAGCCCATGGTCCTATTAGATTGGAACCAATCTGCTCCTACCTGTAGAATCGAAGTTGCAACTGCGAGTTCCCTCCTCCTCTCGTGCACGTATCCCAATAGGAGACTTCATACGTTTTTATATGTAACGGCCACCGGCCTCAATCTGTCACTTTTTTTCACCCAGACCCATCTACCGGTTGCTCCACATCCGTTCAATAATAATTACCCTGTCCGAGAATTAATTATTATTGCCCACAAGTTTTTTCCCCAAAGTTAAAAAAAAAAAAATTTAACGAGATAATCCGTACGGCACGCGCTGCCCTGATTACAGGACGCTAGCCGCGACTCCGAGCGCTCCGCATTCGGGCTGATTAATTTTCTGCGTCACGAAAATAAAACAAAGACTGGCATTGTATTTATTAAGCCAGCTGACTGCCAGACAACCTCCCCCAACCTCACTCACTTTCCCAAACTGATACAGGCTGCATAATAATAATAACAACAATAATAATAGGCTAATAATAATATGAGATATAGGGCTAATATAATAACAATAATAATAATAATGGTAATAATATGTGAATATAAGAAGAAGAAGAAGAATCTTATTATCATTAAGCCAAAAGCGAAACATTTAAAAATATATTTTAACTGCAAATGCAGGGCTTTTCAACAGTTCAGTTGGGCTTTCCCAGCAGGCAACAAACTATAAAACCATCACTGAGTGGACATTCTTCTCAATCAACATCCATAAACAACATTTTCGTCTTGATGAATATGGGTTACAGCATGCTCTGAGTTCTCCTTCTGCAGCCCGTTATGCTAGTGGCTGTATTGCCTCCAGTGTAGCCGCCATTGCCAGAGAGCAAGAGAGGTGAGGGGTGGGAAAAGTTTCTTTTTAAACACGCCTCCACAATTATCGCTCCATGCGGAGGTATTTCCATCACAAAGAGCACTTGGTACTATTGAAAGATCAGAAATTACACGATAGAGATACGTAGGCCTATATAAGATGCTTGGAAATTACTAGCACGGTTAGCACAAATAAGACGGGCCGAAGAATGCAAAAGAGGAAAGAATTACAAAAAATTGGTAAGACAGAGATAGCCAATGCAGTTCTATGGATGGATGAAATAACTGTATAGAATGTTACTCTGGCAAACAGAATATGTCATTATTAATCATTCTCGGGGCAATATATTGCTTAATATTTAGATGATATGCTACAGAGCGAGTGTTGATAATTTTAACCAGAGGGAGATTTGCTAAATAACCCTGACAGATAATGGAATAAGCGAGGGAAATGATGTGGAGTGATGTTGAACGTTTCCATGCGACGTTGGTCTCCTGAAATAGGCTACCAATGGGCTGATTAAAAAATGTATTTAGGATTTGTTGTGACTGTCCTCACCACTGTCATGGTTATCAGTGTCATTAAAAATACCACCTCGGTCTCCTGAGTAGAGCTCGTGGCCCCAATGAACGATGATCCATTGGCGTGTACTCCGCGAGCGCACCGCAGCGCCCCTATCTTCGTGGCAAAGGTGAGGGTGACTAGCGAATAGCAATCAAACAATTAATAATAGCAATAACGTTTCACACAAATTAACCAGTCCCGCTGTATATCAGGGCAAAGAGCATTGCTCGAGTTATTGTCGTTCGTGATTTTTAGCCTAATCGGTTTCGTTTTGTTGTTTTTCTTCTGTTTTATTTAAACTAGTTTCAACCAAAAATGATTTTATAGATAATGTTAGCAAAATTGTTATTGTTATGCAAGCATACATGTTTGTTAGTCGACTGCACAGATTTATAAGTGGTGAAGTTCTAGCCAGGCCTCGCCGCGAGGAAGGGAATATACATTCTTGGGGACATGACTGTCACGGTTTGGTAAATGTAACCCTCTCAGGGAGATTTAAAATCTCTGGCACACGCAGCACCCCTCATCACTCTCTCTCTCTCTCTCTCTCTCTCTCTCTCTCTCTCTCTCTCTCTCTCTCTCTCTTTCTCTCTCTCTCTCTCTCTCTCTCTCTCTCTCTCTCTCTCTCTCTCTCTCTTTCAAACAACACCCTTCTCGCACATATTCACACATCATGTGCCTGCTATTCCCTCAGAAATAATATTCTTCATCCTATTTTATAAAAAAAAAAGTATAAATCATTCCCTTTCCAGTCAAAATATATATTTTCTTGCTCACTGTCATTTTAGCTTTTTAAATTTCGAGAGAGAAAAACCTATTTTAGGATATTTCAAAAGTCTTTTTCAAGAACGAATTCACACAGCTTATCTGTGAATACAACCGCTACTTTTTTGTTTCTCTTCACCCACGCCCCCCCCCCCCCCCCCCCTGCCACTCCTCCCCCTCTCCCATTTTTGTCCTAGGGGACAGGTTGCGTTTTGGTGGGGATTAGCGTCTGAATTTGATTAGCCAGCAAGCTAATTGTTACCAGTGCTCTTTTCACTGTCTAGTTGTCACTGCATTGGTAGCAGCCTACGTTTAGGTGCAACATTTTCTGCAAAATAATAGCCTTAGTCTACTCGTAATTTCTCTATCTCTTTTTAAAGCGCCTATAGGCCTACTCCTTAAATGTGCCAATTTAATCGTGGTTTATTGAATTATGCCTGAATAACTTTATGTGAAAAATGAAAACTAAGTAGTGTTATTATACCAGTTAGCCGGTGTTTATGACCATCTGCTATATGAATAAATGCAGTAAACTAAATCAATGGAGGTCAGGCCCCTGAACCAGCCTGGTTGCAGTGTGGTCTCTAGAAATTAAACATTAGGCTGTAGGCCTCAAATTCAAACTTTCAAACGCTTTCAAATTCAAGTGAAATATGGAATGCTATTCAATTTATTATCGCCTATAGTCCTTCGCCTTCATTATATTTTGAAGAGAACCCTAAATGATTAAATAAACAACTAATATCTCTAATATTTCGTTTCGCATGCCTCTCAGATGAGTGAAGCCATATTGCTCGTGGCTCACGCTGTCGCCTTTCATCTCGAGCTCTGATACATAATTCATCGGTAAATATCGCATAGCCCCGGGGAGCGCTCGAGCTAAACGGGGCTCTGATTGTAAAAGGTGAACGCGCTTGTTAACGTCTGTGGCAATATGCCCTCCCTCTGACTCCCGTCCAATTGAAGGAGTCACGGTTTCTCCTGCTGCTAGGGAGAACGAATTGGGGACTTTAAGAATCGTGGGACTGGGAATGGCTCAAAGTAAAGCTCCATACATACATGATAGGGTCCCAGTCAACTGTATCTAATGTATTACTGCTATAATAATAATAATAATAATAATATACTAATAACAGTGTTATTACTCATCACTATAAATACATTTATCAAATTATTGTTGTCTTATATGGTTTGAAGAACACATTCAATATATTGTATACTAAATCCATATCAATGATGTCATAGTTCAGTTCAATGTCATTCAGCTGTCCAGCTCAAGGTCAGATCGATGTCTTGGCCTACTCACTCACCCCATCTGTCTCACACACACACACACACACACACACACACACACACACACACACACACACACACACACACACACACACACACACACACACACACACACACACACCATCTGCACCATACAGCTACAATGTTATAACTTTATTGATGAACATGTTGTCGACATAAAAGTATTCAAAGTATTGATAGGACGGCATAAATATTGAGTCGTCATTACTTGACAATACAGCAGGTGGTTACATTCAAACGCAGTAGTTATGAAGCTTCAGTATCTGTTACTCATCCTGTTTCCAGCTTCTGATTGACTCATTCTATTATTGTCCTCTTCACTGCCACTCAGGTAAGCTCAGGTGAGAATGTATTCATTCCTGGTTCCTACCATTAAGACTGTTCTTACATTGTCAACTTACCTGGCAAAAGTAGAAAAGTCATCCATCTTTTCTCCCCTTTGCAGTCTCCCTAACTACAGGGGTGGAGTCAGATGATTGACAGATAGGCCCAAGGGACTAATTCAAACTACTAGCAATTACTTCTACTATTATTAGGTGATTAGTTGGGAGATCTTATAGCCACAACATTTCTCAAAATACAGAAAAATACATATATTAAGAAGATAACTGTATATACATAATAAACATAATCCATAGGAGTGTCTGTGGGAGGTTGGAATGCCTCGTCCCTGCTGGTACCTCGTTAACCTCCCAGGGCTTGTGGGTAGTGTTATGCCCACAAGAGGCCTTAAACCTGGGCAGTAGTTTTCAGGTTCTGGTCCCTGGAGGGCCAGGACCCCCATAGTGAGAGGGAGGGGGAGGGATGGAGGAGGGCCAAACAAAAACACACCCTGATATCCTGACAGCAAACAGCCCACCTACTGACGCTTAGCATCTGGAGGCAATGACCCCCCCACACACACACACACACACACCCACTCCCCCACACACACACACACACACACACACACACACACACACACACACACACACACACACACACACACACACACACAGGTTTTATCATATAGCTCAAATGTCTATGAAAATTATATGAAGTTCTATGAAGTTTGTATTTGCAGGTCATGGAAAAGGCTTGAATTTTAGCTTTATTTTATTGTATTATTTTACGTCACTCTCAAATGGATGGTGAGCTAGCAGCTAAAGTCCAAATAAACAGCTGTATAATTAGGTTAATACAGCATCATTTGTGGTTTCATTTAGGATTAACAACAGAGGGAAAGAGAATAAAAGAGAAACAAAAACAGATGAACAAAGTTAGAAAAAGAGCAGGGGTGGAAAACAAAGATGGAGAGAGAGATGGAGAGAGGGAGGAGGAGGAGTGTAAAGTTAATCCAGGCTGAATCGTTGGGTCTGGCTGCAGGAGTGACACTGAAAACAGTTTTCGTTTCTTTTCTTTCTTTTCTCTCCAAATTTGCTCTCCCCTTTCCCTCTCTTGTCTCTTCCTCCTGTGCCCCTCACCATTTCTCGGCCTCCTTATCCTTTTTAATTAGAGGGGCTATTCTGCAGCATGGAAGGCCCTAATCCCTACTGACCAACAATGCAAAAAGGCAGCCTTTGAACAGCCGAACTGCCCCCCCCCCCGCCCCACATCCACCACACCCACCACTCGAAACACTACCCAAACATTCAAGGCTCCCACCATTGGGAAAACCAGACTTCACTCTTTTTCCAACTGTTCAGCCGAAGCGCAGAGGGGACCCAGTGCAAACTGAAAGTCTTTGAAGATGTCTGAGTTTATTGCGAGATCCTCCAAGAGTTGGTTGGATCACTCCAACAACAAGGCAGATGTCAGAACTAGATAATTCATTAAGGAAAAATGTTTCCAATAATTTTGGGCACTATTATATCAAGTTTCTTCACTGGCAATAAGTTTAGCTTTCTGTAACTACCAAGATAATATTCCAAATTTAGTATAACTCTATTGCAAAAAGAATTCTGAAAACTATCAAACATCACTGGTTTTTACAGCAAAGACATAGAGCTAGCAAAAGAAAGGGAGTTAACGTGGGGTTAAGCAAGTGCATATGTATGCAGAGGGAAAGAAAGAAGGAGAAACTGTGATGAAAAATATAACTGACCCAGGAAGCCCTTTGCTGTTTTAATAGAGAAGTAGAAAAGGGTTAGAGGGCAAATGATGTAGAGACATGCTACGGGGTTAGGAAAGATGGAAATTCTCCCAGTTCACATCAGGCCTCATTTACATAGACATTAACATATCTTATTGTGATCCCAGAAGTCTATTAATGTTGACCCTTGTTGTTAAATGCCTAGTTAGTAGATAATAATGTCCTGTCTTGTCAAAAAAAATGTATGTCCTCTCATTACTTTTAAACAACTGCCATATTGAGAAAGGGGGGTTGGAGAAGTGAGGAGAAAAGAACAGATGTAGGTTAATACAAGTCTCCCCACACTACTGATAACACAACTATACATCCCCATATCATAAAATATTGTTATTTTAAGCAATCATGAACTAATTTATCTACAATGCTTTCAATACATAGCCAGACTTCCCGCTATTTTGACAAAATGCAGAACTGATAATTGCTTGCCCGAAATTTCATATAGATTCTTCTTCTTCATAGTAATCGAAACAGAAAAGTGTTTGTTTTGAATAGAGGCCGCAAGAAGATTTTCAGTATGCATTGAACACCAATACTACCTAAAGCCATGACACTACCAACGCTTTGTCTAATATTTGATGGTCTTTGTTTGATAAGGTACCAGGCCACCAATTTTAATTAGGAAAATAATGTATATGGGTCATATGCATTTGTATAGTCATCCTAAAGAACACTTTACATACACTTCTGCTAATAGCACATATTTTGAGCAGAATGGTTTGATGAATTATCAGACTTGCCAGTATGACTACCCTGAATATTGCCCAAGATATGAATGGCTTAAGAAACAGTGTCAACCCTGTACAGCCAGCAAGACTCCTGGTTGGTACGCTGGCTCCACGCCACCCTGTACAGCCAGCAAGGCTTCTGGTTGGTACGCTGGCTCCACGCCACCCTGTACAGCCAGCAAGGCTTCTGGTTGGTACGCTGGCTCCACGCCACCCTGTACAGCCAGCAAGGCTTCTGGTTGGTACGCTGGCTCCACGCCACCCTGTACAGCCAGCAAGACTCCTGGTTGGTACGCTGGCTCCACGCCACCCTGTACAGCCAGCAAGACTCCTGGTTGGTACGCTGGCTCCACGCCACCCTGTACAGCCAGCAAGACTCCTGGTTGGTACGCTGGCTCCACGCCACCCTGTACAGCCAGCAAGACTCCTGGTTGGTACGCTGGCTCCACGCCACCCTGTACAGCCAGCAAGGCTTCTGGTTGGTACGCTGGCTCCACGCCACCCTGTACAGCCAGCAAGGCTTCTGGTTGGTACGCTGGCTCCACGCCACCCTGTACAGCCAGCAAGGCTTCTGGTTGGTACGCTGGCTCCACGCCACCCTGTACAGCCAGCAAGACTCCTGGTTGGTACGCTGGCTCCACGCCACCCTGTACAGCCAGCAAGACTCCTGGTTGGTACGCTGGCTCCACGCCACCCTGTACAGCCAGCAAGACTCCTGGTTGGTACGCTGGCTCCACGCCACCCTGTACAGCCAGCAAGACTCCTGGTTGGTACGCTGGCTCCACGCCACCCTGTACAGCCAGCAAGACTCCTGGTTGGTACGCTGGCTCCACGCCACCCTGTACAGCCAGCAAGGCTTCTGGTTGGTACGCTGGCTCCACGCCACCCTGTACAGCCAGCAAGACTCCTGGTTGGTACGCTGGCTCCACGCCACCCTGTACAGCCAGCAAGGCTTCTGGTTGGTACGCTGGCTCCACGCCACCCTGTACAGCCAGCAAGGCTTCTGGTTGGTACGCTGGCTCCACGCCACCCTGTACAGCCAGCAAGGCTTCTGGTTGGTACGCTGGCTCCACGCCACCCTGTACAGCCAGCAAGGCTTCTGGTTGGTACGCTGGCTCCACGCCACCCTGTACAGCCAGCAAGACTCCTGGTTGGTACGCTGGCTCCACGCCACCCTGTACAGCCAGCAAGGCTTCTGGTTGGTACGCTGGCTCCACACCACCCTGTACAGCCAGCAAGGCTTCTGGTTGGTACGCTGGCTCCACGCCACCCTGTACAGCCAGCAAGACTCCTGGTTGGTACGCTGGCTCCACGCCACCCTGTACAGCCAGCAAGACTCCTGGTTGGTACGCTGGCTCCACGCCACCCTGTACAGCCAGCAAGACTCCTGGTTGGTACGCTGGCTCCACGCCACCCTGTACAGCCAGCAAGGCTTCTGGTTGGTACGCTGGCTCCACGCCACCCTGTACAGCCAGCAAGGCTTCTGGTTGGTACGCTGACTCCACGCCACCCTGTACAGCCAGCAAGACTCCTGGTTGGTACGCTGGCTCCACGCCACCCTGTACAGCCAGCAAGGCTTCTGGTTGGTACGCTGGCTCCACGCCACCCTGTACAGCCAGCAAGGCTTCTGGTTGGTACGCTGGCTCCACGCCACCCTGTACAGCCAGCAAGGCTTCTGGTTGGTACGCTGGCTCCACGCCACCCTGTACAGCCAGCAAGACTCCTGGTTGGTACGCTGGCTCCACACCACCCTGTACAGCCAGCAAGACTCCTGGTTGGTACGCTGGCTCCACACCACCCTGTACAGCCAGCAAGACTCCTGGTTGGTACGCTGGCTCCACGCCACCCTGTACAGCCAGCAAGGCTTCTGGTTGGTACGCTGGCTCCACGCCACCCTGTACAGCCAGCAAGGCTTCTGGTTGGTACGCTGGCTCCACGCCACCCTGTACAGCCAGCAAGGCTTCTGGTTGGTACGCTGGCTCCACGCCACCCTGTACAGCCAGCAAGACTCCTGGTTGGTACGCTGGCTCCACGCCACCCTGTACAGCCAGCAAGGCTTCTGGTTGGTACGCTGGCTCCACGCCACCCTGTACAGCCAGCAAGGCTTCTGGTTGGTACGCTGGCTCCACGCCACCCTGTACAGCCAGCAAGGCTTCTGGTTGGTACGCTGGCTCCACGCCACCCTGTACAGCCAGCAAGACTCCTGGTTGGTACGCTGGCTCCACGCCACCCTGTACAGCCAGCAAGGCTTCTGGTTGGTACGCTGGCTCCACGCCACCCTGTACAGCCAGCAAGACTCCTGGTTGGTACGCTGGCTCCACGCCACCCTGTACAGCCAGCAAGACTCCTGGTTGGTACGCTGGCTCCACGCCACCCTGTACAGCCAGCAAGACTCCTGGTTGGTACGCTGGCTCCACGCCACCCTGTACAGCCAGCAAGACTCCTGGTTGGTACGCTGGCTCCACGCCACCCTGTACAGCCAGCAAGACTCCTGGTTGGTACGCTGGCTCCACGCCACCCTGTACAGCCAGCAAGGCTTCTGGTTGGTACGCTGGCTCCACGCCACCCTGTACAGCCAGCAAGACTCCTGGTTGGTACGCTGGCTCCACACCACCCTGTACAGCCAGCAAGACTCCTGGTTGGTACACTGGCTCCACGCCACCCTGTACAGCCAGCAAGACTCCTGGTTGGTACGCTGGCTCCACACCACCCTGTACAGCCAGCAAGACTCCTGGTTGGTACACTGGCTCCACACCACCCTGTACAGCCAGCAAGGCTCCTGGTTGGTACGCTGGCTCCACACCACCCTGTACAGCCAGCAAGACCCAGGCCAGACCAGCCAAACACAGTGTGGGCACACTGCACTGTTAATCACATGCCCAATATTTCCATAGCAGGCAATTAGCATCCAGCTTTTATGTGTGAAATGGGCAGAGGCAGAGAACGAGAGAGTTAGGAACGACAACGAGAGAGGAAGAGTGAAATGGAGGGAGAGAAACAGAGGGAGAATAAAGGAGTAATTAGGATGTTGGGTGGGAGGAGAGAGAGGAGCACTGAGACAGCCAGGCAGTCTGTTGCTGTGTGATTTGAGGCTTGCTAACACACTAATTAGCCCTTCATTGTGAGATAATGGACTTGGCCGGTTCTCCCGGTTCTACGAGCCGCCCGGCCCGGACGACCTGACCCACCAAAGGTCAGAGGTCACCATGTGCGGTTTGCCTCGTGAGTACGGTGTGTGTGTCTGTGGGTGTTTGTGTGAGTGTGTGTCCTAACGAGACTGTCCCATTCTCTGCAAGGCAAACTTGGTGTAGTTGAGTTGGCATGGTGTTGCAAAAGTGTGTTTGTGTGTTAAAAGAGAGGGAGTGGAGTGGGCAGCTCACATAGGTTGTTCATTTGTCTGCACTGTTCAAACCTCATCACATCCTTCACATTCATAACTGATTAAGAATTTCCTCCAAAACAGTGAATAAACCAAACCCAAAACAAATAACAATGAGATGGACCAGTGAGCAAGACAATGGAGCGTGTCTGTTTGTGTTTATGCACAAACAAGGGTCTTAAAATGCTTTCTTGGAAGAAATTTTGGTTCTGAGGATCCAGGCTTGCTTACTTGTTAAGGTCTAGTAGTCATCCCCCAACACACACACACACACACAATACAGACTTATACACACACACACACACAGACACAGACTTATACACACACATCACTCCTCCGGCCTACCACTCTCTTCTCCCGCCATCTTTTGAGGAGCAGTAATCTGTGAACCCTGAATCATAAGCCTGGGTAAAGCTATGTAATACGGCTAATTCGATGAAGCAGTATTTTCCCGGTGAGAGGCAAAATCCTGTTGACTATTCAGGGATTGAATCGTCCAACAGTAATGCCATTAGGCCAGTGCCACGGATTCCTCAGAAAATGCTGTTTAATTGCCAGTAGCAGACCATTGTCTGGTGACGGGTAAACACTGGCTTGGGGGGGGATTCCGTAAGGAAGCGTGTGAAAAAGATGGCCCCCTTGGCTTCAGCCAATCAGCATCAAGAAAAGGATTACTCAGACATAGAAGAAGAAGCCTCCAAAGTGGCGGAGGCACTAGCTTAACTAAAGTCTTCAAGAGAAAGAATAAACGCAGACTAACTCTTCGCTTTTAATACAGGATTTGTTCAACAATGTGATTTAGGGGGGTGTCTATTCAGTCTGGATTTTTTGGGGGACTGGCGGGGTCTTTAAGGATCAAGCCTTGTTGCTCACGTTTGTTAGTGAGTGACTCGGAGGATCACGGCTTGTTCCTCACGTTCGTTGAGCGGTTTATATGTGTTTGTCTACAAAAATAGAATTCCTCTATATCCCCAACTGTTGGTCCCTTTAATTACCATCTTTTAAAAAACACCTTGCATAAACATATAACCTCATAAAATCTTAAAATTCTACCGCACAAGTATCATAAACTGTCTCTCTGCTGAAATATCAATAATTCAGTCAAATCTGTACTGAAATATTCCCAATCAAGAAACAATTCCTATAACTCATTGATCAACAAATTCACGCCCACTCAAAAATGCCTCCTGAACCTGGAGCACCTCTAGCCTGCTACTGCCCGCTCCTCGATTGGTCCTGTCCAGGAGGACGTTGATAAGATGTGAGAGGTGTGGCGGCCATTGCTGCCCTCCATTGTGAGCTGGTGCCTGCAGTACGAGCAGAGCTGCAAGACCAGACACTGATGAGGGTTGACACTGCATCCAGGAGGCCAGGAGACTCTTTTCTTTTGCTATTTGTCTCGCCCTCTGAAAAGTAAAAAGGCCTTTTTGCACATAGGCCCCTCCCTTTTACCCTTCTCCTATTCCAACCCTGAACTCGTCCTCAGTCTCACCCTCCTCTCCTTTCCTCTCTCCCTCCTGTCTTCCCAGAGAAACAGAACAGGAGCCAAGATGGACATGAAATCCCTAGAGACAGTCCCTCTCTTTTTTCTCTCTCTCTCTCAATCACTCTCTTTCTCACCCTCATGTTAAATCAAATTCAAATCATTAGACAAAGAAGCGTTTATGCAACTGTAGCACAAGGCGATGAGAAGAAGAAGAAGAAGAAGGCAATTAAACCCTGCAACATTTTGAGCCCACTAGCTGCTCCTTATGCTGACACCCTGCCACATAGCGAGCCCAATTCAGCACCCCTCAGGCTATGACCACACTCAATACTTAGTCTCAGTACCAATCCCCGACCATGAATAATCCTGGATCTATTAATCGTATAATACCTATTGTTTACAGGAGGCTGCAAGAATATACTGCACAACAGACAGTTGGGGCGGCAGGTAGCCTAGTGGTTAGAGTGCTGGGCCAGTAATCATAAAGGTTGCTAGATCAAATCCCCGAGCTGACAAGATAAAAATCTGTTGTTCTTCCCCTGAACAAGGCTGTTAACCCACTGTTCGTAGGCTGTCATTGTAAATTAGAATTTGTTCTTAATTAACTGACTTGCCTAGTACAATAAAAAACTCTTATCTTTTTTATATTTCCTGGTGAGAAAGGGAATCTGGCAAAGTGAGAAAGTGAAGACTGTATTTGTCCTAAAACTGTGACTTTTTCAGATTCCTTCATACTGTATGTATCTGTGACCATACCACTATTTTTGATTCGTCACCTACGCATGTGTCTCTCCTTAGCGTAATTGTCACACCTAAAGTGGCACGAAAGAGGAGATTCCCCTGAGAGGTCCTGAGTGGTAGTCTACACTTACAGCCCACATCAAGAAGTACTTGATCCAAAAGGTTGTTCGTTGGATAAGAACAAGAAGACTCGGGCGTGAGAGGAGCATTATTGGAACGTAATTAATTGATTAATCTCCCTCTCCGATTGCAACAGGAGCACACAGACTCCCCGATCCCCTTTAATGAAACAGCTAATGACGAGCTCACTTAGTTTAATGTCTGCTTTTATCATCCTCCTTTTAAGATGACTTCAGCGTTTCATTAGCCACGTCTGACTCATATCTTACTTTAGCAACCCGGAGGAAATTGTGAAGGGATTAATTTTGGGATGGACACCATACTCCATCTCTTCCCCATCCTCCGTCCTCCCTCCTCCCCTCTGTCTTCATCCCCCCTCTCTCCCAGCTCCCAGCCAGAGACCCAAGAGGAATAGTGTCTTTGTCGTCCTGCCGTTTTCAGAGTTGAAGAACAAGAGAAGTTTAATCCTCATTGTCCAGGAGACTGGGGGGTTCGCCGGCTGTAAAATGATCCAACTGGCCCTGGCTAATCCTCTCCCCAACCCCCGACCCCCAAGGCCTGAACCCCCCTAGCCCCAGCCCCAGCCCCAGCCCTATACCCCAGCCCCAGCCCTATACCCCAGCCTTATACCCCATCCCCAGCCTTATACCCCAGCCCTATACCCCATCCCCAGCCCTATACCCCATCCCCAGCCCCATACCCCATCCCTATACTGCAGTCCTATAACCCAGCCCTATACCCAGCCTTATACCCCAGCCTCAGCGCGATACCCCAGCCCTATACCCCATCCCCAGCCCTATACCCCAGCCCAATACCCCAGCCCTATTCCCCAACCCTATACCCCATCCCCAGCCCTATACCCCAGCCCTATACTCCATCCCCAGCTCTATACCCCAGCCCTATACCCCAGCCCTATTCCC
The DNA here is from genome assembly GCF_016432855.1 of Salvelinus namaycush. NCBI lineage: Eukaryota > Metazoa > Chordata > Actinopteri > Salmoniformes > Salmonidae > Salvelinus > Salvelinus namaycush. The sequence goes on along the minus strand of NC_052330.1, from coordinate 23,042,324 downwards.
CAGCCCTATATCCCAGCCTCAGCCCTATACCCCGGCCCTATACGCCATCCCCATCTCTATACCCCAGCCCTATACCCCAGCCTCAGCCCTATACCCCAGCCCTATACACCATCCCCAGCCCTACACCCCAGCCCCATACCCCATCCCCAGCCCTACACCCCAGCCCCAGCCCTATACCCCAGCCTCAGCCCTATACCCCAGCCCTATACCCCATCCCCAGCCCTATTCCCCAGCCTCAGCCTTATTCCCCAGCCCTATACCCGATCCCCAGCCCTATACCCCAGCCCCAGCCTTAACCCCAGCCCTATACCCCAGCCCCAGCCCTATACCCTATCCCTATACCCCAGCCCTATACTCCATCCCAAGCAATATACCCCATCCCCAGCCCTATACCCCATCCCAGCCCTATTCCCCAGCCTCAGCCCTATACCCCAGCCCTATACCCGATCCCCAGCCCTATACCCCAGCCCCAGCCCTATACCCCAGCCCTATACCTCATCCCCAGCCCTATACCCCATCCCTACACCCCAGCACAATACCCCATCCCCAGCCCTATACCCCAGCCCTATACCCCATCCGCAGCCCTATACCTCATCAAATCCCCTACACCCCAGCCCTATACCCCATCCCCAGCCCTATACTCCATCCCCAGCCCTATACCCCATCCCCAGCCCTATACCCCAGCCTTATTCCCCAGCCCTATACCCCAGCCCTATACCCCATCCATATACCGCAGCCCTATACCCCAGCCTCAGCCCTATACCCCAGCACTATACCCCATCCCCAGCCCTACACCCCAGCCTTATACCCCATCCCCAGCCCTATACCCCAGCCCTATACCCCAGTCTCAGCCCTGCACCCCAGCCCTATACCCCATCCCCTGCCCTATACCCCAGCCCTATGCCCCAGTCCTATTCCCCAGCCCTATACCCCAGCCTCAGCCCGATACCACAGCCCTATACCCCATCCCCAGCCCTACACTCCAGCCCCATACCCCATCCCCAGCCCTATACCCCAGCCCTACACCCCAGCCCCAGCCCTATACCCCAGCCCTATACCCCAGCCTCAGCCCTATACCCCAGCCCTATACCCCATCCCCAGCCCTATTCCCCATCTCCAGCCCTACACCCCAGCCCCAGCCCTATACCCCAGCCCTATACACCAGCCCCAGCCCTATACCCCAGCCCTATACCCCATCCCCAGCCCTACACCCCAGCCCTATACCCCAGCCCCACCCCTCTACCCCAGCCCTATACCCCAGCCTCAGCCCTATACCCCAGCCCTATTCCCCAGCCTCAGCCCTATACCCCAGCCCTGTAACCTATCCCCAGCCCAATACCCCAGCCTCAGCCCTATGCCCCAGCCCTATACCCCAGCCCTATACCCCAGCCATATACCGCAGCCCTATACCCCAGCCTCAGCCCTATACCCCAACCCCAACCCCAGCCCTATACCCCAGCCATATACCGCAGCCCTATACCCCAGCCCCAGCCCTATACCCCATATCCAGCCCTATACCCCATCCCCAGCCCTATACCCCATCCCCAGCACTATACCCCATCCTCAGCCCTATACCCCATACCCCACCCCTATACCCCATCCCCAGCACTATAACCCAGCCCTATACCCCAGCCCCATCCCCATACCCAAAACTCACTCAAACCACCAAAACACTTCATACATGTCTCAAAATAAGCTTGTTTGACCAAAACACTGGCAACAATTCTCATTCAGAAAGCATACATTGTCACTCATAACACACTGACCTGAAAAACACTAACAACAAGGAGCATTACATAAATGATTAACTTTTCTCTTTGAAGTTTGAATGATTTTTCACATAAATCAGTATTTCATTATAGAACAAGAATAACACCTTTTCACTTCATTGACTCTACAGTTTAAGTTGGGAGTTTACATACACCTCTGCCAAATACATTTAAACTCAGTTTTCACAATTCCTGACATTTAATCCTCGTAAAAATTCCCTGTTTTAGGTCAGTTAGGATCACCACTTTATTTTAAGAATGTGAAATGTCAGAATAATATTAGAGGGAATGATTTATTTGAGCTTTTATTTATTTCATCACATTCCCAGTGTCACGTTCCTGACCTTATTTCCCTTGTTTTGTCTTTATTTAGTATGGTCAGGGCGTGAGTTGGGGTGGGCAGTCTATGTTATTTGTTTCTATGTTTAGGTTTGTTCGTTTGGCCTAATATGGTTCTCAATCAGAGGCAGGTGTTTGTCATTGTCTCTGATTGGGAACCATATTAAGGTAGGCTGTTTTCAATGTTTGTTTGTGGGTGATTGTTGCCGTGTCTGTGTTTGTTCGCCACACGGTACTGTTTTCGTTCGTTTGTTCACGTCGTTTATTGTTTTGTATTTTGTCAAGTGTTTTTCGTCTTCGTTGCTATAATTAAAATATGTATTCAAACCACGCTGCGCTTTGGTCCGATCCTTGCTCCTCCTCAGACGAGGAGGAAGACGAGCGTTACAGAATCACCCACCAACCAAGGACCAAGCAGCGTGGTAAGAGGCAGCAGCAGCAGGAGCAGCGATCGCAGGACTTATGGAGTTGGGAGGAAATTCTGGACAGCGGAGGACCCTGGGCACAACCGGGAGAATATCGCCGCCCTCGTGAAGAGCTGGAGGCAGCTAAAGCCGAGAGGCGGCGGTATGAGGAGGCAGCACGGAAGCGAGGCTGGAAGCCTGAGAGTCAGCTCCACAAATTTCTTGGGGGGGGCTAAAAGGGAGTGTGGCGAAGTCAGGTAGGAGACCTGCGCCAACTTCCCGAGCTTACCGTGGAGAGCGAGAGTACGGGCAGACACCGTGTTATGCGGTAAAGCTCACAGTGTCTCCTGTACGTGTGCTTAGCCCGGTGCGGTACATCCCAGCTCCACGTATCGGCCGGGCTAGATTGAGCATTGAGCCAGGTGCCATGAAGCTGGCTCAATGCGTCTGGTCTCCAGTGCGTCTCCTCGGGCCGGCATACATGGCACCAGCCTTACGCATGGTGTCCCCGGTTCGCCAACACAGCCCAGTGCGGGTTATTCCACCTCCCCGCACTGGTTGGGCTACGGGGAGCATTCAACCAGGTAAGGTTGGGCAGGCTCGGTGCTCAAGGGAGCCAGTACGCTTTCACGGTCCGGTATATCCGGTGCCACCTCCCCGCCCCAGCCCGGTACCACCAGTGCCTACACCACGCACCAGGCTTCCAGTGCGTCTCCAGAGCCCTGTTCCTCCTCCACGCACTCGCCCTATGGTGCGTGTCTCCAGGCCGGTACCACCAGTTCCGGCACCACGCATCAAGCCTCCTGTGCGTCTCTAGAGCCCTATGTGTCCTGTTGCTACTCCCCGCACTAGCCTTGAGGTGCGTGTCCTTAGCCCGGTACCACCAGTTCCGGCACCACGCACCAGGCCTACTGTGCGCCTCACCCGGCCAGAGTCTGCCGTCTGCCCAGCGCCGTCTGCGCTGTCCGTCTGCCCAGCGTCGCCTGCACTGCCCGTCTGCCCAGCGCCGTCTGAGTTGCCCGTCTGTCCTGAGCCTTCAAATCCGCCCATCTGTCCTGAGCCTTCAAAGCCGCCCGTCTGTCCTGAGCCTTCAGAGCCGTCCGTCGGTCAGGAGCCGCTAGAGCTGTCCGTCAGTCAGGAGCCGCCAGAGCCGTCCGTCAGTCAGGAGCAGCCAGAGCCGCCCGCCAGTCAGGAGCAGACAGAGCCGCCCGCCAGTCAGGAGCAGCCAGAGCCGCCCGCCAGTCAGGAGCAGCCAGAGCCGCCCGCCAGTCAGGAGCACCCAGAGCCGCCCGCCAGTCAGGAGCAGCCAGAGCCGTCAGTCAGCCAGGATCTGCCAGAATCATCAGTCAGCCAGGAGCTGCCAGAGCTACCTGTCACGCCAGCGATGCCGGAATTCCCCCTCAGTCCGGAGCTGCCCCTCAGTCCGGTGCTGCCCCTCAGTCCGGTGCTGCCCCTCAGTCCGGTGCTGCCCCTCAGTCCAGAGGCGCCCATCAGTCCAGTGGGGTTAATTTGGAGGGTCACCATTATGAGGAGGCCACGGAAACGGGGATTAACTATGGTGGGGTGGGGACCACGACCACCGCCAGAGCCGCCACCGTGGACAGATGCCCACCCAGACCCTCCCCTATAGGTTCAGGTTTTGCGGCCGGAGTCCGCACCTTGAGGGGGGGTACTGTCACGTTTCTGATCTTATTTCCCTTGTTTTGTCTTTATTTAGTATGGTCAGGGCGTGAGTTGGGGTGGGCAGTCTATGTTATTTGTTTCTATGTTTAGGTTTGTTCGTTTGGCCTAATATGGTTCTCAATCAGAGGCAGGTGTTTGTCATTGTGTCTGATTGGGAACCATATTAAGGTAGGCTGTTTTCAATGTTTGTTTGTGGGTGATTGTTGCCGTGTCTGTGTTTGTTCGCCACACGGTACTGTTTTCGTTCGTTTGTTCACGTCGTTTATTGTTTTGTATTTTGTCAAGTGTTTTTCGTCTTCGTTGCTATAATTAAAATATGTATTCAAACCACGCTGCGCTTTGGTCCGATCCTTGCTCCTCCTCAGACGAGGAGGAAGACGAGCGTTACACCCAGTGGGTCAGAAGTTTACATACACTCAATTAGTATTTGGTAGCATTGCCTTTAAATTGTTTAACTTGGGTCAAATGTTTTGGGTAACCTTCCACAAGCTTCCCACAATAAATTGAGTGAATTTTGGCCCATTCCTCCTGACAGAGCTGGTGTAACTGAGTCAGGTTTGTAGGACTCCTTGCTCGCACACGCATTTTCAGTTCTACCCACACATTTTCTACGGGATTTAGGTCAGGGCTTTGTGATGGCCACTCCAATACCTTGACTTTGTTGTCCTTAAGCCAATTTCCCACAACTTTGGAAGTATGCTTGGGGTCATTGTCCATTTGGAAGATGCATTTGTGACCAAGCTTTAACGTCCTGACTGATGTCTTGAGATGTTGCTTCAATATATCCACATAATTTTCCTCCCTCATGATGCCATCAATTTTGTGAAGTTCACCAGTACCTCCTGCAGCAAAGCACCCCCACAACATGATGCTGCCACCTCCGTCCTTCACGGTTGGGATGGTGTTCTTCGGGCTTGCAAGCCTCCCCATTTTTCCTCCAAACATGATAATGGTCATTATGGCCAAACAGTTCTATTTTTGTTTCATCAGACCAGAGGAGATGTCTCCAAAAAGTATGATCTTTGTCCCCATGTGCAGTTGCAAACCGTAGTCTGGCTTTTTTATGGCAGTTTTGGAGCAGTGGCTTCTTCCTTGCTGAGCGGCCTTTCAGGTTATGTCGATATAGGACTCATTTTACTGTGGATATAGATACTTTTGTACCTGTTTCCTCCAGCATCTTCACAAGGTCCTTTGCTGTTGTTCTGGGATTGATTTGCACTTTTCACACCAAAGTATCTAGGAGACAGAACACGTCTCCTTCCTGAGCGGTGTGATGGCTGCTTGGTCCCATGTAGTTTATACTGTGTATTATTGTTTGTACAGATGAACGTGGTACCTTGAGGCGTTTGGAAATTGCTCCCAAGGATGAACCAGACTTGTGGAGGTCTACAATTTTTTCTGAGGTCTTGACTGATTTCTTTTGATTTTCCCATGATGTCAAGCAAAGAGGCACTGAGTTTGAAGATAGGCCTTGAAATACATCCACAGGTACACCTCCAATTGACTCAAATGATGTCAATTAGCCTATCAGAAGCTTCTAAAGCCATGACATAATTTTCTGGAATTTTCCAAGCTGTTTAAAGGCACAGTCAACTTAGTGTATGTAAACTTCTGACCCACTGGAATTGTGATACAGTGAATTATAAGTCAAATAATCTGTCTGTAAACAATTGTTGGAAAAATGACTTGTGTCATGCACAAAGTAGATGTCCTAACCGACTTGCCAAAACTATAGTTTGTTAACAAGAAATTTGTGGAGTGGTTGAAAAACGAGTTTTAATGACTCCAACCTAAGTGTATGCACACTTCCGACTTTAACTGTATGTAACAATAATGAATCAGAAATGCAGCAATATGCTTCAATAGCCTTAATTTTTTCTATATCTTTGCATATAGTAATTTACTTGTGAAAAATAAAAATCTGAAACAAAAAACAAATTCCAGGGCTGTAATAATATATTATTTTTTAAACCATCATCAACATGTATAGTAGAATCACTCATACTGTACAGTACTGTGAGTGTTCTAGTTCTCCCTCTCTCCTGCATTTGGCCACAAGTTCTCATCAACATCACATCTTATGTTTTCTCTGGGGAAGTATCTTCTGCATCTTGGATAGTATCTTCTGGAATATCTAATCCAACCTGGGCAGTCTTCAGGAGAAGTGTCTCCACACCCGGCATTCATGGCATCCAGTAAGGACATCTGGTGAAGTGGATGGGGGTCATTAACCTTCCACCTCCACACAGATAGAAACTCCTCTATGGGGTTTAGGAAGGGGGAGTATGGAGGCAGGAATAGTACTGACATCCTTGGATGTGCAGCAAACCAGTCTGTGACTGCAGCAGAGTGGTGGAATGCCACATTATCCCACACAACAACGAAGGTAGGGGAGTTTCTTGCCCCTCTCACCCCCGCCTGCACAAGTCGATTATGCAGGTCATCCAGAAAAGAAATGAGCCTCTCTGTATTGTTGGGGCCAATGAGTGGTTTGTGTAACAGCAAACCATCACTGGACAGTGCTGCACACATTGTTATGTTAGCTCCTCTCTGGCCTGGGACATCCACGGTTGCTCTCTGTCCAATTACATTTCTTCCCCTGCGGCGTGTTTTTGCCAGGTTGAATCCAGCTTCAATGTGCAGTTTGCATGGCTTCCATCTCCATTACTCTCTAAAAATAAAGTAAATCCACAGTTTTACAGTACTATGCATAGCTGTGTACCCTGTTTGGTTATTGAACATCTTACCTGGACATATTGATACCAGAGTTCTTTCACACGTTCACCGTTTCTCTCAAAGGGTACAGTGTACAACTGCTTCATCCTTGTTTTATGTTTCCTAGGACTCTGGCAACTGTTGTTGTGCTGACCGCATTCACATTCCCAGAAGTGATATTGTCTGCCAGCACTCTGTCCCGAAGTTCCTGCAGTTTTATTGCATTGTTGCCAATTACCATGTCAACATTGGCAATTTCCTGCACATCTGATAATATTCTACCTCTCCCTCCTGTGGGAGGCAACCTTTGGATCCTACTGAAAAACACAAAACAGTCAATATATTTCAAAATGTCAGTACATGTAAAAATGTGAACATACTGTATTGTACTGTAATATGTAGTTCAATTATCATTGAAGGATGCACATCTCACCTGTTGTTTTGCCGGAAAATGTGTACTATTGATGCAACTGTTGAACGCTGCAGATTTGGTTGCAGCCTTAAACCGGCCTCTCTCAAAGAGAGACCATGGTTTACAACATGGTCAGTAATTGTGGCCCTTATCTCATCAGAGACCACCGCTCTTGGTCTTCCTCTCCTTTGTCCTCCACGCAATCTCCCTCTCTCCGCCACTCTTCTTTTCCCGCCAACCTGTCTTCCTTGATCCATGTTTCCAAACTAAATCATTCCGAAGCCATCCTCTTTTGTCTGTTTGGTAACGAGACTAAAAACAGGACACTTGGGTAAGCTTTCAGCTGAAATTGCAATCAGCTGTGTTTGGAATGATTAAATATTCTGCTGAGCTTTTCTATATGTTTCAATCTGGTTACTGGAGAATTGCACGACATTTGCCATCATTCTGTTTTGAATGTGTTTTTAACAGTTTTGGAAACAGTGTGTTAGCATTTGAAAACATGTGCTGCAAATATATAGTTTTGCAGGTGGTGGAGTATGAATGAGAAAAGAGGATAGCATTGCCTTTCGGAGAATGTGGTCATTGAATGCATTTTGTGTGATAGCAATGAAAAACTATTCACAGTTTGGTCCACATACACTTCTGTTTCGCTGACTGTGTGAAGAGTTTTGACAATGTGACTTCAGTTTTGACCAATGCATGTTAGCAATTGAAAAAAACTGTAATATGATATCTAAGTGAAACTGACTGACCCCCCGGCCAGAAATTCAACCATGATTACTAAGTTTAGATAGCTGGCCACTAGACTAACCAATCTAAAAAATATTAGCTGACATGGGCTAATTGAGTGACTATCAGTAACTTTCAGAACAAGAGAGAAACTGCAGATGCACAACCACATTTATAAATTGCAGGTTGTGTATTGTACTATTCTAACTTGCAACAGTAAGTTGAGACCCCGACTGAGTTGAAAAAATTGACAGCTTTGCACACATTTGGCATTCTCTCAACCAGCTTCATAAGGAACGCTTTTCCAACAGTCTTGCAGGAATTCCCACACATGCTGAGCACCTGTTGCCTGCTTTTCCTTCAAATTTGGACTCATCAAACCAAAGAACAGATTTCTACTGGTCTAATATCCATTGTTTTTGTTTCTTGGCCAAAGCAAGTCTCTTCTTATTATTGGTGTCCTTTAGGAGTGGTTTCTTTGCAGCAATTCGACCACAAAGGCATGATTCACACAGTCTCCTCTGAACAGTTGATGTTGAGATGTGTCTGTTACTTGAACTCTGTAGAGCATTTATTTGGGATGCTATCTGAGGTGCACTTAACTCTAATGAACTTACTGTCAGGATTTGGCCAGGATTGTTCCGGTTTTGGCCACTAGATGCCCCCATTGTGCTTTTTTGACCCTTTTGTTTTCCCTTGTTTCCAGTTATTATTTGCACCTGTGCCTCGTTTCCCTTGAATGTATTTAAACCCTTAGTTTTCCTCAGTTCTTTGCTCTGTGTTTGTATGTTAGCACCCAGCCCCAGCGATGCTGTGAACATTTGTTACTCCTATTGGATTCTCTTGAGATACTCTGTTTTTGTTCTTGTTTATTTATTTTTGATTATTATTTTGATTTTTTTCCCCTGCGGTATCTACCACCTTGTGGATTTACCTTTTGTCTTGGAGGATTACCTTTTTTCTCTTGGAATTACTTTTGACGTTGTGGATTTATATTTTTGCCTGAAGTACTTTCCTTTTTACTTTATTAAAACACCGTCTCAAGTACTGCTGTGTCTGCCTCATCTTCTGGGTTCTGCCGACTATTAGTGGCTCAGTTTGCTAAGTGACTGTTTCTCACACCGGAGACCCGAGTTCGTAACCGGGTCCTGACAGAAACACAGAGCCAAAATGAACCCAGAGGCAGCCAGTTCCCAGGACATTTTTGCCACTCTGTCCCACCATGAGGGGACTGTCCAACGCCACGAAGCTGCTCTGGTTCAGCAAGAGGCCTTAATGGCTAGACATTCTCAACTGCTGTCGGAGATGCTGACTTCCATAAAGCAGATATCTGATCGACTTCCCCCGGCAACCGCTTCCGCCCCAGTACCTCAGATTCAAGTGCCCGTGGCAGTTAACCCCTTGGCTGAACCTCGTCTGCCGCCTCCCCAACGGTTCTCAGGTGATCCGAGTGCTTGTAAGGTTTTTTTTACCCAATGTTCTCTCTCCTTCGAGCTGCAACCCTCGTCGTTTCCCACCGACCGGTCCAAGATCGCATATATCATCACCCTGCTGTCGGAAAAAGCCCTGGCCCGGGCTACTGCTGTGTGGGATGCCCAAAGTCCCTGCTGTGCCAGCTACTCTGCCTTTGCTGAGGAATTCAAGCGAGTGTTTCAAGGTCCTACCAGCGGCCCTGACTCAGCCAAACAGCTCCTGACTCTCCGCCAAGGTCGGCGCAGCGTGACGGACTATGCCATCCAGTTCCGCACGGTGGCAGCAGCGAGTGGCTGGAACGACGAGGCGCTCACAGTGTCCTTTCTGAAGGGTCTTTCCGACACCATCCAAGATGAACTGGCCACTCGGGAACCACCGGACAACCTCGAGTCCCTGATCAAGTTGGCCTCGCGCATAGATCAGCGTCTGAGAGAGAGAGAACTCAACTGTAGACCTCTCGCCCTAGCTCCTATCGGTCCCAGCTCCGAGTCCCCACCTTTATCCTCGATGGCTGAGAGAGACCGCCGGATGAGGGAGCGATGCTGTCTATATTGCGGCAAACCCGGGCCATTTCCGCTCCACGTGTCCCGGGCTCCAGGGAAACGCACTGTCCTGTGCAGGCCTGGGGGGACTGTAACGGGAAACATAACCTCCTCCCATCCGTCCAACTCCCGTCTGCTCATTCCAGTCACCCTTTTCTGGGACAACCACGAGCTTCCCCTTCAAGCCTTGGTAGACTCTGGAGCCGCAGGAAACTTCATGGATGGTATCTGGGCGAAGGAGAATGGCGTCCCCTCTGAACCTCTAAGGGACCCCATGAGGGGTACTACGTTGGATGGAAGCCCTCTGGGATCTGGACTTGTCACTCGCGTCACTACCCCCTTGCGACTTTCAGTTTCCCAACACCAGGAAGTGATGAACTTTCATCTGATCCCCTGTTCCGAGTTCCCTCTCGTCCTTGGCTACCCCTGGCTTCACAGCCATAACCCTCACATCGACTGGTCTGTGGGCACTGTCAAGCAGTGGGGTCCTACGTGCCAAGCCACTTGTATCTTCCCGAGTTCTCCTCCCGAGTCTCTAGAATCCATCGACCTTTCCCGAGTGTTACTATGACCTCAAACCGGTATTTAGCAAACAGAGGGCCACCATGCTACCACCCCATAGACCTTACGATTGCCCCATCGACCTGTTTACGGGCACCTGCCCCCCCAGGGGTCGGATCTTTTCCCTATCTCCTCCCGAACGAGCTGCTATGGATTCCTACATCAAGGACGCTCTGGCAGCAGGCCTCATTCGTCCGTCCACCTCGCCCGCGGGAGCAGGGTTTTTCTTTGTGGCCAAAAAAGACGGTGGATTACGTCCTTGCATCGACTACCGGGGACTCAATGCCATAACCGTCCGTAACCGCTACCCGCTACCCCTTATGGCCACAGCATTTGAGCTGCTCCAGGAAGCAGTTGTCTTCACTAAGCTTGACCTGCGGAACGCATACCATCTTGTGCGGGTCAGACACGGTGACGAATGGAAGACCGCTTTCAACACGCCTACTGGTCACTACGAATACTTGGTGATGCCCTTCGGCCTGACCAACGCCCTGGCTGTGTTCCAAGCGCTCATAAACGATGTGCTTAGGGATATGCTTAACATCTTCGTGTTCGTTTACTTGGATGACATCCTCATCTTTTCGAGCTCCCTTCAAGAACACACAAAGCATGTCAGACAAGTACTCAAACGCCTCCAAGACAGCCATTTGTACGTTAAGCCGGAAAAATGTGAATTCCATTCCTCCAGAGTACAATTCCTGGGATTTGTAGTGGAACCCGGTTGAGTCCAAATGGACTCCAGGAAGGTAGGGGCGGGAGCGGATTGGCCCACCCCCAAGTCCGTTAAGGAAGTTCAGCGTTTCCTGGGCTTCACAAACTTTTACCGCAAGTTCATCAAGAACTTCAGCTTGGTGGCAGTACCTCTCTCAGCTTTAACCAAGGGGGGCAACGCAAGGTTTCTGTGGGGAAAAGAAGCTGAGACGGCCTTCCAAGGACTCAAGCAGCGCATCCTCTCTGCACCCATCCTGACACTACCGACTGCGGATGTACCTTTTGTGGTGGAGGTAGACGCATCAGAGGTTGGTGTTGGAGCTGTCCTGTCTCGGCGGGGTGAAGACAAGAAGCTCCACCCTTGCGCCTTCTTCTCACACCGGCTTACACCGGACGAGAGGAACTACGATGTGGGAGATCGTGAACTCCTAGCGGTTAAGATGGCATTGAAGGAATGGAGACACTGGCTCGAGGGGGCTTCTCAACCGTTTCAAGTGTTTACGGACCACAAAAATCTGGAGTATATCCAGCAGGCGAAGCGGTTGAACTCCAGACAAGCTCGATGGTCTCTTTTCTTCAATCGATTCCAGTGTATCCTCACCTATCGGCCCGGGTCGAAGAATCTCAAACCGGACGCCTTGTCCTGAGTCTACGCTCCTGCCATTCGAGAAGATACTGACATGCCTGTCCTTCCTGCCGCTAAGATCGTGGCCCCGATCTCGTGGCAAGTTGAGGATACCGTGAGACGAGCTCAAGCTATCGAACCGGGTCCAAAAGGAGGTCCTGCCAATCGGTTGTTTGTCCCCAAGGCAGCGAGGACCCAGGTCCTTCTGTGGGGGCACTCCTCTCGCCTCACTTGTCACTCGGGCGTAGGTCGCAGTCTGGCTCTCCACAAAAAACTTACCACTACGGGTGGAGTCTCGCAAGCTGTCCCAGAAATACATCGGCCCCTTTAAGGTTGCCAGAAGAGTGAACCCCGTTACATATTGTCTGCACTTACCCAGATCCCTTAAGATTAATCCCACGTTTCACATTTCCTTATTAAAACCTGTTGTTTTTTCTCCCCTTATCCCGGCAGGCAGTCCTCCCCCTCCGCCCCGTGTCATCGGAGGCCAGCCGGCTTTTACCGTCCATCGGATACTGGATTCCCGCCGTGTGCAGCGGTCCTGGCAGTATCTGGTGGACTGGGAAGGCTACGGTCCCGAGGAGCGCTCCTGGGTTCCTGCCAAAGACATACTGGACCCTGACCTCATTCGACAGTTCAGGGCCCTCCACCCCGAGAAAGCTGGTAGGAACGTCAGGAGCCGTTCCTAGGGGGGGGATTCTGTCAGGATTTGGCCAGGATTGTTCCGGTTTTGGCCACTAGATGCCCCCATTGTGCTTTTTTGACCCTTTTGTTTTCCCTTGTTTCCAGTTATTATTTGCACCTGTGCCTCGTTTCCCTTGAATGTATTTAAACCCTTAGTTTTCCTCAGTTCTTTGCTCTGTGTTTGTATGTTAGCACCCAGCCCCAGCGATGCTGTGAACATTTGTTACTCCTATTGGATTCTCTTGAGATACTCTGTTTTTGTTCTTGTTTATTTATTTTTGATTATTATTTTGATTTTTTTTCCCTGCGGTATCTACCACCTTGTGGATTTACCTTTTGTCTTGGAGGATTACCTTTTTTCTCTTGGAATTACTTTTGACGTTGTGGATTTATATTTTTGCCTGAAGTACTTTCCTTTTTACTTTATTAAAACACCGTCTCAAGTACTGCTGTGTCTGCCTCATCTTCTGGGTTCTGCCGACTATTAGTGGCTAAGTGACTGTTTCTCACACCGGAGACCCGAGTTCGTAACTGGGTCCTGACACTTACTGTATCCTCTGCAGCAGAGGTAACTCTGGCAGTACTCTTGAGAGCCAGTTTCATCATAGCGCTTGATGGTTCTTGAAATTTTCTGTATTCACTGACCTTCATGTCTTAAAGTAATGATGGACTGTTGTTTCTCTTTGCTTATTTGAGCTATTATTGCCATAATATGGTATTTTACCAAATAGGGCTATCTTCTGAATACCACCCCTACCTTGTCACAACACAACTGATTGGCTTAAACGCATTAAGAAGGAAAAAAATTCCACAACTTTTAACAAAGCACACCTGTTAATTGAAATGCATCCCAGGTGACTACCTCATGAAGCTGGTTGAGAGAATGCCAAGAGTGTGCAAAGCTGTCACCAAGGCAATGGGTGTCTACTTTGAAGAATCTCAAATATAAAATATATTTTGATTTGTTTAACAATTTTGGTTACTACTTGATTCCATATGTGTTATTTCATAGTTTTGATTACTTCACTATTATTCTACAATGTAGAAAATAGTAAAAATAAAGAAAAACACTTGAATGAGTAGGTGTGTCCAAACTTTTGACTGGTACTGTATATATTTTTTTGATCCGAGGGGCTTCAAAAGGGAGTTGCCCATCCCTGATGTAGGGATGGGGTGTCATTTGGGATGCATCCCATATCAACCTGCAGCTCAGATATGACTGGTTGTATTCATCCTCAATTATTATATATATATTTTATTTAACCTTTATTTAACTAGGTAAGTCAGTTAATAAGGATCGGCCCCTTTTGTTCAATTTCGCCTAAGATGACATACCCAAATCTAACTGCCTGTAGCTCAGGCACTGAAGCAATGATATGCATTTTCTAGGTACCATTTGAAAGGAAACACTTTCAAGTTTGTGGAAATATGAAAGGAATGTAGGAGAATATAACACATTAGAACTGGTAAAAGATAACACAAAGAAAAAAACAACCTTTTTTTGTATTTTTTTGTACCATCATCTTTGAAATGCAAGAGAAAGGCCATAATGTATTATTCCTGTCACGTTCCTGACCTGTTTTCTGTTTTGTATGTGTTTAGTCGGTCAGGGCGTGAGTTGGGGTGGGCATTCTATGTTATGTGTATCTATGTTGGTTAATGGGTTACCTGATATGGTTCTCAATTAGAGGCAGGTGGTTTACGTTTCCTCTGATTGAGAGCCATATTAAGGTAGGTTGTTTCACATTGTTTGTTGTGGGTGGTTGTCTCCTGTGTTTGTATGTTGGTACCACATGGGACTGTATCGTTCGTTCGTTTGTTTTGTAGTCTGTACCTGTTCGTGCGTTCTTCGTTGTATGTAAGTTCTCATGTCCAGGTCTGTCTACGTCGTTTTGTTATTTTGTTAATTATCAAGTGTAGTTCGTTTTTTCGTCTTGTTTAATAAATTCATTATGTCAAACTACCACGCTGCATATTGGTCATCTGATCCGTCTCGCCTCTCCTCGTCCGAGGAGGAGGAAGGGCTAGAGAATCGTTACAATTCCAGTCCAGGTGTAATTTATATATTGGCCACTAGATGGCAGCAGTATACGTGCAAAGTTTTTGTCTGATCCAATGAACCATTGCATTTCTGTTCAAAATGTTCTATCAAGACTGCCCAAATGTGCCTAATTTGTTTATTAATAATTTCTCATGTTCAAAACTGTGCACTCTCCTCAAACAATAGCATGGTATTCTTTCACTGTAATAGCTACTGTAAATTGGACAATGCAGTTAGATTAACAAGAATTTAAGCTTTCTGCCAATATCAGATATGTCTATGTCCTGGGAAATGTTCTTGCTACTTACAACCTCATGCTAATCGCATTAGCCTACGTTAGCTCAACCTTCCCGCAGGGGACCCACCAATCCTGAAGAACAAATTCTTATTTACAATGATGGCCTAATAAGGAACAGTATGTGAACTGCCTTGTTCAGGGGCAGAACGACACAATTTTACCTTGTCAGCTCGGGGATTCGATCCAGCAACCTTTCGATTTAAACAGGTCAGTCCCATTGAGATATGAATCTCTTTTTCAAGGGAGCGCTGGTTAGCTAGTTATACTCCCCTGGGCTGAGACCAACCTGCCATCATCATTCTGTTACTAAGAGAAGCGTATGGGCTTTAGATGTGTGTGTTTGTGTGTAGAGAGAGGGTATTATGGTGCAATAAATTAGGGTTAAGGTCAGTGGGTCGGAACACAGATTATGACATGCTTACTGAGTCTATCAACACATCTCCTCTGTTGCCTCTGTAGACTGGGACCAGTAGTGTACCAGTTTTGGATGACATGGATAACATATGGATAACGTATGGATGATAACATGATAAAG